>NC_139534.1:130424512-130457806 GCF_965153285.1 Podarcis tiliguerta | reverse complement strand
TGTACTGGAAGAAGAGAAGGTCACCCGCGTCAAAGCGATGATTCTTCAGCATCAACTTCGTTGGACTGGTCACGTTGTGCGGATGCCTGATGATCGTCTTCCAAAGCAACTACAGTGGTACCTCTGGATACGAACGGGATCCATTCCGGAGCCCCGTTCACATCCTGAAGTAAACGTAAGACGCGTCTGCGCGTGCGTGGGTCGCGTTTTGCCGCTTCCGCGCATGCGCGTGATGTCATTTTGAGTGTCTGCGCATGCGCGAGCGGCGAAACCCAGAAGTAATGTGCTCCGTTACTTCCAGGTTGCCATGGAGCGCAACCCGAAAATATTCATCCCGAGCTACTTCAACCCAAGGTATGACTGTACTTTATTCCGAACTTAAAAATGGAAAGTGTAATGCTGGTGGTCAACAAAAGAGGTTTAAAGACTGTCTCAAGGCAAATGTAAAATGTAGTATAAACACTTTAAAAATGTAGTATAAACACTGACAATTGGGAAACACTTGCCTTCGAGTGCTCCAATTGAAGAACAGCTTTGACCAAAGGTGTCATGGGCTTTGAAGACACTCGAACTCAGGATGCAAGGGGAAAACGTGCTAAGAGGAAGGCACGCTTGGCAAATCCACACCATGATCAACTCCCGCCCAGAAACCCATGTCTCCATTGTGGAAAGATGTGTGGATCCAGAATTGGCCTCCACAGTCACTTACGGACTCATTGTTAAAACTGTGTTTATGGAAGACAATCTTACTCGGCTAGGAGGGATCGCCAAAGAAGAAGACTCTGCCAGTGAGTTAACTTGGATAGCTTTAAAAGGAGATGGGAGAAATTCAAGGAGGAAAAGGCTATCGACGGCTACTAGCTGAGATGGCTGTGCTGAGAATGTAATGGGAAATGGCAGCGTTCCTAGGGCATGCTTTGTGGGGCTTTAGACATCTGTGTTACAAAGACATCTGCAAAAGTGACAAATGGCTGGCAACATCAACTCCTCCGTGCGGGAATCCCTTGCAGACTAAAGGAGACAGATGTGCATCACAGCGGTGACCAGAGGGAGCTATGACCTCTGGGGGAAGCACAGAGAGAAGAAATGCCACGGTGTGTTTGCAGCCTTCCTCTGCCCCGGCTGCAATGAAGCATGTCTCTCCCGTATCGGACTCTACAGCCACAGCAGGCGCTGTAAGCTCCCAGCATTTGGGCCTCAACCCAAATGAAAGCGCACTCCTCCATTGACTCCCGAGACAGACAGAAGCCAAGGCTTCCCCGGTTAGAGATGGCGATGCTCCTGAATGTCAGTTTTTGGAACCGCAGGCAGGAAGAATTGTTTTTCTGCTTGGGTTCTGCTTGTATGTTTCCTTCGGGCATGTGCTCAGCCACTGGGAGAAAAGGAGGCTGGACTAGATGGGCCATTGGCTTGAGCCAGCAGGTGCTTCTGGTGTTCTTTGTTTGTTGTTTAGTCATTTAGTCGTGTCCGATTCTTTGTGGCCCCCTGGACCAGAGCATGCCAGGCTCTCCTGTCTTCCACTGCCTCCTGCAGTTTGGTCAAACTCATGCTGGCAGCTTCGAGAACACTGTCCCACCATCTCATCCTCTGCCGTCCCCTTCTCCTTGTGCCCTCCATCTTTCCCAACATCAGGGTCTTTTCCAGGGAGTCTTCTCTTCTCATGAGGTGGCCAAAGTATTGGAACCTCAGCTTCAGGATCTGTCCTTCCAGTGAGCACTCAGGGCTGATTTCCTTCAGAATGGATAGGTTTGTTCTTCTTGCAGTCCATGGGACTCTCAAGAGTCTCCTCCAGCACCAGAATTCAAAAGCATCCATTCTTCGGCGATCAGCCTTCTTTATGGTCCAGCTCTCACTTCCATACAGCACTACTGGGAAAACCATAGCTTGAACTATACGGACCTTTGTCAGCAAGGTGATATCTCTGCTTTTTTAGGTGCTGTCTAGGTTTGTCATTGCTTTTCTCCCAAGAAGCAGGCATTTTTTAATTTCGTGGCTGCTGTCACCATCTGCAGTGATCATGCAGCCCAAGAAAGTAAAATTTCTCACTGCCTCCATTTCTTCCCCTTCTATTTACCAGGAGGTGATGGGACCAGTGGCCATGATCTTCATTTTTTTGACGTTGAGCTTCAGACCCTATTTTCCGCTCTCCTCTTTCACCCTCATTAAAAGGTTCTTTAATTCCTCCTCACTTTCTGCCATCAAGGTTGTGTCATCTGCATATCTTAGTTATGCTAAAAACTAGGTGCGTCTTATAGTCAGGCGCGTCTTATGGAGCGAAAAACACGGTAAATCAAGTCTTACTGACGAGTGTTTTAAATCAAGTCTTATTGCCCATGGTCGTGATTTAAATCGATTTGATTTAAATCAAATCCACCCTGACTGTAACCCATGTTTAAGGTGCCACTTGGCTATTAGCTTATATATCCAAGTTTCTAACACTGGACACGTGCTCTGCAGGCAGAAGGCCTTTTGTGGGGATGCTGTGCAGGTGTTACAAAACAGAACGGCTTTCTCAGGCGTTGACCCGCAGAGCTGCTTGGCTGTGCGGCGCAGGTCAGAAGGATCAGTTCTGCCTTCAGGGCCGCTTGTGAAAGGATAAATCTCCTTCTGCTCTCCTGCTGCCTCCTTAGCGTGCTATTGACGAAATGCTGCTTTGCCTCCATCCATGGAGTTGGATCCCTCTTGTCCACCCTGACATGCTTTTAGTCCCTGAGCAGCTGTAATATTTATATCTGTATCCCAGTGCCATGAGAAGTTTAAGCAGAGATGATGGGAAAGGGATCCTTTGTCCTGAACCAGTGCTAAGTAAAGCAGATCAAGATCCTCAGATAATTAAATTTTATTTATACCCCACCCTCCCCAGCCAGAGCTGGGCCCAGGATGGCTATCACCAGTAAAATAAAAATAACAACATATTAAGGGGGTGGGGAATCAATTTAAAATACAGGTTAAAATGCAATTTAAAATGCAGTCTCATTTTAGTAGTAGCCCATAGATCAAAACCATAAGGGGAGGGAAGACATAAGGGTCAGACTGAGTCCAAACCAAAGGCCAGGCGGAACAGCTCTGTCTTGCAGGCCCTTCAGAAAGATGTCAGGTCCCACAGGGCCCTAGTCTCTTGTGACAGAGCGTTCCACCAAGTCGGGGCCAGTGCTGAAAAGGCCCTGAGAAGGCCCTGGCCCTGGTGGAGGATAGTCTGACTTCCTTAGGGCCCGGGACCTCTAAACTATGGTTATTCATGGACCTTAAGGTCCTCTGTGGGGCAGACCAGGAGAGGCGGTCCCGTAGATATGAGGGCCCTAAGCCACAAATAAAAAAATTCCTCCTGCCCTTCACCCCCTTGGTTGCTCTTGCACAAGAGTAACCCTTTCCCCTCCTGGGTTTTTCCAGCAACTGGTGTTCAGAAGCATCGCTGCTTCCAATTGTGGAGGCAGAACACAGCCATCCTGGGCTGGTAGCCCCTCTCTCCTCCTCCATGAATTTGCCGGGTCATCTTTTAAAGGCCTCATGTGGCAGGGAGTTCCACAGTTTAACGATGTCTTGCCTGAAGAAGTATTTTTCTTTCCTCTGTTGGCCTAAATCCAGTCATAGTTGAGCGTTTTTTGGGCGGTTATATGATAATCAGTATTCATCCAGATTTGCTTGTGGGGAGTTCACATGCTAACCGTTCACCCCACACTTTCCAGCGCATTTGTTGCGCTGGGGCAAGAGAGTGTTTTAATTGTATTTATTTATTTATTAGAGCTGTATACCACCCTTCAAGGTCCGTAGAGTCAAAGCCATGGTTTTCCCAGTAGTGATGTACGGAAGTCAGAGGTGGACCATAAAGAAGGCTGATCGCCAAAGAATTGATGCTTTTGAATTATGGTGCTGGAGGAGACTCTTGAGAGTCCCATGGACTGCAAGAAGACCCAACCTCTCCATTCTGAAGGAAATCAGCCCTGAGTGCTCACTGGAAGGACAGATCCTGAAGCTGAGTCTCCAATACTTTGGCCACCTCATGAGAAGAGGAGACTCCCTGGAAAAGACCCTGATGTTGGGAAAGATGGAGGGCACAAGGAGAAGGGGATGACAGAGGACGAGATGGTTGGACAGTGTTCTCGAAGATACAAACATGAGTCTGACCAAACTGTGGGAGGCAGTGGAAGACAGGAGTGCCTGGCGTGCTCTGGTCCAGGGGGTCACAAAGAGTCGGACATGACTAAACGACTAAACAACAACAACATACCACCCTTCATCGTAGGTTCTCAAGATAACCCACATTAATTGCATTTGCAGTCCTGTCTCAACGACGTTTGCGCTGCCTTGGTCACGTCCACAGAAATGGAAGATGGTGGGATCCCCTAGGACGTGAACTACGGTGGCTGGCTTCAGCCACCAAGCCCAGTGTCAGACCAACTCTGCGTTAAAAAGATGTCTGCAAATGTGGCGTGAAGGCTGACAACATCAGTTCTTTGCTGCGTAGGGATCCCTTGCAAATGACCACAGTGCCTGGAGACGGACAGTCAGGTTGGGCATCCATAGCAGTGACCAGAGGAGGAGCATAGAAAGAAGAAAAAGGCCTCGTGCCTTCATTTGCCCCAGCTGCAACAAAACATGTCTCTCCAGTATCGGTCTCTACAGCCACAGCAGAAGTGCTGTAACTCTCCGATGGTTTAACTTCACCTCCAAAGGTTCACTCCCGAGACAGACAGATACCAACATTTCAAGGCCACATAACACTGGTCCTGAAAGACCTACATTGGCTCCCAGTACGTTTCCGAGCACAATTCAAAGTGTTGGTGTTGACCTTTAAAGCCCTAAACAGCCTCGGTCCAGTATATCTGAAGGAGCGTCTCCACCCCCATTGTTCTGCCTGGACGCTGAGGTCCAGCGCCGAGGGCCTTCTGGCAGTTCCCTCCCTGTGAGAAGCCAAGTTGTAGGGAACCAAGCAGAGGGCCTTCTCGGTGGTGGCACCCGCCCTGTGGGATGCCCTCCCATCAGATGCCAAGGAAATAAACAACTATCTGACTTTTAGAAGACATCTGAAGGCAGCCATATTTAAGGAAGTTTTTAATATTTGACGTTTTATTCTGTTTTTAATAATCGGTTGGGAGCCGCCCAGAGTGGCTGGGGAAACCCAGCCAGAAGGGTGAGGTATTATTATTATTATTATTATTATTATTATTAGCTCAACCTCTCTCCTGCAGGAGAGGAGACATCTGTACAAGAACTTGCTGGTTATCCACGCATCGAAAAGGGGATCTAAATAGGAATAGATGAAAATCAAGTGACTCGATTGAGTGCGTGAACTGTGGCGGACACACGAAACCTACCTCCCTTAGTTTTCCTTTGGTCTTCCTGGACCCAAAAAGGAAGTTTAGAGCTAAAGAACTTTACCCCCCCCCCCAAACTGCCTTTCCGCCTCTTCTGTAAAAAGTCGACAGCGGAGGTGAACAGTTTCATGCCACGAAAAACCTATGTGGGAGAGCAACTCTTTTCCAAAATGGATCTTGTAAACAGAGGCCTGCCCATTTAAGCAAGCAGGATAAGTTGTGTCATTTGATGCATTCCTAGCAATGCATACCCAAGGGATGGGGGGGAGAAAGAGAGGAAAAGTGCTGGAGTCAGGGAAAATTCCTTTTCAACCATCTGCTTCTCATTTCCACAAAGAAATCTTTGATTCCTTCACACAGAGAGCAGCCAAGATCTCTCCCTTAAATGCTGTGGCTAAATACTCAGAAGCAACTTCCATGCAAAAACAGGGGGGGGGGGGGAGAGACAGTTCCTATTATGGGGCAGTCAAGGGAGAAACCTGCTCTTCAGTCCATCCAGGATATTTCTCCTGCGTCCGAGAAGGGATCTGGCTTTTGCAGAACTGACCCGGGAACGGCCAAAATTAGACAGGGAACTGGTAATCTGGGGGCTCAGTTTGGGGGCTCGGTTTGGGGCCCCAGAGGGCCTTTAATCCCCTGAGCAAGCGAGGGGAATAGCAAAGGGATGGCAGCTCTCTCAACCCCACAAATACAGTGGTACCTCTAGTTGCGAACGGGATCCATTCATAGCTGCCAAGATTTGAAAATAAGGGACCAGCAGCCTCGAAAACAAGGGATCAGCAGCCAAAATAAGGGATTTTCCGGGCACAGGTATATTCAGCTTCTGAGCCCCTCCGAGGCAAAGGCAGAAAGCCCAGGCAGCAGCCAAACAAAGCCTCAAGCGGTGGTTCCCACAGCGCAGCAACCCAGCAAAGAGGATGCAGCAAGGAAAACCACCGTCCCCTCTCCGCTGGGAAGCACTGAGCAAAGGCGAGTCCCCAGGCACCGTGGCCAATTTGATTGGCACAAGGCATGCAAGCTCCACCCCCCAGTCGTTCTTAGACTCCTTATTGGGTGAGCAACGCAGCCAAGCAACACAGTTGGAGCCTCCCTCCTCCCTGGCCGGCAGGGAGGGAGGGAGAGGAGCTGCTTCCTTTGAAACTGGGGAAATTTAAGGGACATCATCAATAAGAGACAGCAGCGGGGCACAGCACTGGGATAAGGGACTTTCCTGCCAAATACGGGACGGTTGACAGCTATGGATCCATTCCAAGAGCCCGTTCGCAACATGAAAAGAACACAACCCGCAGTGGTGCGTCTGTGCAGGCACGAGTTGCGAATCACAACTTCCACGCATGTGCGTGACGTCATTTTGTGCTTCTGCGCATGCGGCGAAACCCGGAAGTAACCCTTTCTGGTACTTCTAGGTCACCGTGGGACGTAACCTGAAAGAACGTAACATGAAGCGGACGTAACATGAGGTATGACTGTAAACAGAGCCCTGCTTTCTTTCACTTCGTCTTTTGCTCCCATCTGTGTCTCGGGCTGCATAGACGACCAGATTCTTAGTGTGCCTCATAAGCTCCCTGCTGAAGCCACCTCTTCTGGCAAGCATCGGAGAGGAGAGGGTTAAAGAGTTCTCGGCCCTTCTCTGCCTCAGGGGGCAGCCAATGGGCAGAGCTTATGCTGCCGCCCTTCAGCACATTGGCCAGTTCAAATAGGGCCACGCCTCTTGACAAAGCAGCGCTGGACCACACTTCCACACCTGGGCCTTGAATGCAAGAGGAGGGGTTGGCTGCAATCAGAAAACCAGAGAGACATTTGCAGTATATCCCATCCTGCTGTTTTTGCAGGAAGATCGGAGCACCTTCTCTGCAAGGGAGAAAGCGAAAGCAGTGGTTCCCAAAGGGGGTGTTGCTGCACCTGGAGAGATGACCGGATTACTAGGAGGGTGATAAGAGGCAAGGGGACGGCAGGGGGGGGCACTGGAAATGGCCCCCCCTTTTTAAACAACTGAACAGGCTAGAGCCTAGAGCAAAACACCTTCCTCGCTTTGTATTTCTTTTACTGCTCTTCTTATCACTTTCAAAGCTCTTTCCTCTGCGTCTGCGATTCCGAACTGTCACAAATCACATGACAGGCAATTACAGGCAACAGCAATTGATTTTCTTATGAATTAGTTACTGTACATCTGTGGTGGGCAAAGGTTTCTGCATGTTTGGTAGGTAGTTTGATACACACACACACACAGTGCTATAAATTTCCTTCGCCCTTACATTTCTGTTAGTAAGAATGTGCAAAAACGTACCATATTTTTCTCTCTATAAGACGCACTTTCCCCTTCCCCAAAAGTAAGGGAAAATGTGTGTGCATCTTATGGAGTGAATACAGCGCTCCTGCTGTGCTCAAGAGGCTTTGTGTTGCTTTTCGCTGTTTCTTGTTTTCCTCCTCTAAAAACTAGGTGCGTCTTATGGTCGGGTGCGTCTTATAGAGTGAAAAATATGTGATTTCGTGCAATATTCTTTGCTGTATATTCTTTTCTTTTCAGCTACAAGATTAGATCAGAGCATAGATAAGAGATACACACACACACACACGCATACATACATACACACCTGCAATGAATTGCTACTGTTTTTAATTTTGGGGGGTTATAAACTTCATTAATGGGCTGTGCATCCTGTTCCCACAGTGGCGAACCAGTCACTGGTAATAGCACGTTAGCAGCCGATTTATACTGGACTGTCCACACCATCATTCAGCTTTACGGATTGTTATGTGCAACTTCCCCAATGTTACTGCAGTATTTCCACCTGGAAGGGCGCTGCTGCGTTATAGTGTGACCAAAAAAAGCTCAAACCAACTCGGAACAATTGTGGGACAGAAAGTTACAGATTTCAGCAGGAAGCTGCCCCAAGTGGAAGTGAAACAGTATATTCTTATTATTTATTCAATTTATACACTGCCCTATACCCAGAGGTCTCAGAGCAGTTCACAAACAAGACCACAACATATAAAATCAAAATAACAATAACCCAATAACCCTCCCCAAAAGAACCACATTCTAAAAAGGTATATTCACCCTTCAACATCTGGAAGTGGGATTGTAATAAAAGGGTCCTCAGAACATCTGTCTACCTAGCCTGGTACTGTCCATTTGCTGGCTCCGGCACAGAAGCCCACCCTGTCTGCGGAAAGCTAGCAGTTAAGTGAGAAGGCCAAGTTAGAATCTCCCTCCCTGATGTGCTAGCTCTCTACATGTGGGGAGCACTTGAACACGACCATTCCCCTCCATTCAGATACGAAGCGGTCCCAGAAAAGCAGTGTTTTTCTCCTATAGTTGCTGGCACCTTTTAGGGCTGCAATAGCAGAGACTCTGGGCAAATCGCTGCAACCCACACGTCCTCAAATTACACGTTCCAGGCTTTTCATTCCGAGATCAATGGATCAAAGGAGCTGAACGAGATCCAGGAGCCAAAGAGTTGTAATTAGGCAATTAGGAATTAATGAATCAAAAAGAGCTTTAGCACAACAAAGGGAGGCAGATCTCGGAAAGGGGAGAATTGAAAACACCCTTGTTTGGAAACTCGGAGGCATTCAGAGTTTCGAAGTGGCAACTCCAGCAGGAAATACGGGGCCAATCTAAGCACAGAA
Organism: Podarcis tiliguerta; assembly: GCF_965153285.1. Taxonomy (NCBI): domain Eukaryota; kingdom Metazoa; phylum Chordata; class Lepidosauria; order Squamata; family Lacertidae; genus Podarcis; species Podarcis tiliguerta. Next base: position 130,448,858 of record NC_139534.1, on the reverse strand, counting down.
ACATCAAAATCTGAAGCAAATCTCATGCCTAGAAAATGCGATGTTGCTAGGGATGTTATATCTGGCTATTTGAATATGACCTTCCAATAGCCTTGTAAATCCCAGAGACGGCTGTATCTGTTCTGGCGTACAACCCGTATTCAAATGTATTAATAAGGCAAACCAAGTACAGTTTGCACTCAAACAGAAACATGAACCCAAAATGTATAACGAACAGATTCTTAAATTTCAGAGGAGGCCGTGTGACCCTGTGTAAGCTGAGCAGCCTCCGCTAGGAATTTAGCTGTAGTAAACATTACAGACCTCTCTGAACCACACAACACATTTTTAATCTTATCTGTATCCCTGAGGGCAGCAAACCACCGCTGAAGGTTTCTCTAAATAACTGGGTCTAGGTGTTTCATGCAGTTTACGGTATAGGGGCCCTCTGCTCACAAGCAAATGCAGAAGTGCTAATCTCTGGGGGTTTTCTTACATCTCCCCTTCAGAAAATTTGACTTCGTAGTCTGGAAACGCAGGTGTTATGTACTGAGTTGAATAGGATCCAGAATGCAGCAGTCTGATTGGTCCTAGAACAATAGGATCCAGAATGCAGCAGTCTGACTGGTCCTAGAACAATAGGATTCAGAATGCAGCGGTCTGATTGGTCCTAGAACAATAGGATCCAGAATGCAGCGGTCTGATTGGTCCTAGAACAATAGGATCCAGAATGCAGCAGTCTGATTGGTCCTAGAACAATAGGATCCAGAATGCAGCGGTCTGATTGGTCCTAGAACAATAGGATCCAGAATGCAGCAGTCTGATTGGTCCACAGGAGCCACCCAATCCAGCTCCAGGTGGAAGTGAATCCGCAACCTGATTGGCCTACAGGAGCATCGTGGAATTAGCCAATCACGTGCAGCCCATTGTGTAAATAATGTATATAAAGCAGACATTCTGGGGGGAACTTCCATTCCTCCTCACCACTATGAGCTGAATAAAGAGCATGAAATCCACTCTCGACTCCGAGTATATTTCAGCAGGGATTGAAGTGCTTTGTAGAAAACAAAGGTGGATTCAACTCAGATAAGTATTTCTCTGCCCTATTGTGGGGAAAGTACTGGAAAATCTGGATCATGTAATGGAACCCATGTCCTGTCCTACAAACATATTGCAATTAATATTGGTCTCCCATCAGCCTGTGGTGATCTAGGGATGATGGTCTTTGTAGTCCATCAAGAACTGGAGGGACCACAGCTTCCACAGACCACTCACAACCCGGTAAGTCGGGCCTTGAATTTACGGCTCCTCTCATGCCATAATCCCGGACGCGGGGATGAAACATAAAATCCCCATCGCTAGAAGCCTCTTTTATCCAGAGATCTCTGCAGGTTTACACGGAGAGAGCAGCCTCCCAGAAGTTGAAAGAGGGTTCCCTGGAGACAAGGGCTCCCAGATACAGAGGCCCGATTACATCATCACTGAACAGAGAGGAAAACAACAGTGGATGGTGTCTGAGAGAGAACCATTCCTTACATTTGAAGCTCTGCTACATTAGGACACTTTGTTCAGCTGCCTCGCCCTTGAGGACATCTGAAACCGGCTCATTCAGACTCAGAAAATTGGTCAACCTAGTTCTGTGTTAGTGCCCAGCAATGGTCATCCTGGGTCTTCGGCAAGGGTCTCTCTCTCTTTTAAAAAAATATTTTTATTAAGAATTTCAACACAATAATTTTAACAAAAATACACCATCCACATTGTCCCCCCACTCTCCCACCCCCACCCCCCCGACTTCCCTCAGCTACTATCTCTGATTTCTCAGCATGTATTTTGGTCTGCATGTTATAATATTGTAAAGATCTTTAATTTATCTGTCTGTATATTACCAAGTATAAGCCAGTATATAACCCAGTAGTGATGTATGGAGGTGAGAGCTGGACCATAAAGAAGGCTGATCGCCGAAGAATTGATGTTTTTGAATTGTGGTGCTGGAGGAGACTCTTGAGAGTCCCATGGACTGCAAGAAGATCCAACCTCTCCATTCTGAAGGAAATCAGCCCTGAGTGCTCACTGGAAGGACAGATCCTAAAGCTGAGGCTCCAGTGCTTTGGCCACCTCATGAGAAGAGAAGACTCTCTGGAAAAGACCTTGATGTTGGGAAAGATGGAGGGCACAAGGAGAAGGGGACAACAGAGGACGAGATGGTGGGACAGTGTTCTCGAAGCTACCAGCATGAGTTTGACCAAACTGCGGGAGGCAGTGGAAGACAGGAGTGCCTGGCGTGCTCTGGTCCAGGGGGTCACGAAGAGTCAGACATGACTAAACGACAACAACAAATATTACCAATAAAGATTTTGAGAGTGCTTATTCAAAACCTGCCAAAGAGTCCAGTTCGTATTGTTGTTTCTTCAAATATTTCGTCAAAGGTTCCCATTCATCTTTAAAGTCAGAATTATCCTTGTCACGTAGTATGTGCGTCAGTTTTGCCAATTCTGCATAGTCCATCAATTTTTCTTGCCACAGTTCTTTCGTCGGAGTTTCTTCATTCTTCCATCCTTGTGCTATTAAGACTCTTGCCGCCTTTGTCACATACATAAAAATGGTTTTCAGTTTCTTTGGCAGGTCTTTCCCTATACGTAATCCCTAACAGAAAAGCTTCGGGAGGGGTCTCTCTCTCTCTCTCAGTCCCTGGGACCAGTGTGGAAGAGAGGTTAGAACAGTCATGGCCAAACTTGGCCCTCCAGATGTTTTCGGACCACAACTCCCATCATCCCTAGCTAACAGGACCAGTGGTCAGGGATGCACAACCAGACGCTCTGTCTCCAGGCACTGCAAGGGTTGTCTGCGAGGGATTCCCAAACAGCGGGGTTGATATTAACCAGCCTCCTCTCCACATTTGCCTCCTTAAAAACCACCCAGAAAAACCCTCCCTGCTCTTTCACCCTCTTCTCTCCTCACTCAGCCACCCTTCAAGTGTACAAGTCAGGGCAGGGGGGGGGGGGGGAAAGAGCTGGAAAAAAAACTGCAAGGGTTTTCCGTTCTGCATCAGCTGCGAGCTGCTCAGATTTATTTTGTTAAGCAGAAGCTGGACTCTTTTCCTTACCGCACGCAGCACAAAACATTTTGCTTTCTCCATGGAGAAAAGCTTGCCTGACCCTGGGAGATTAGGGAAGAATCTGGTCAGGTCCCCCACAGCCAGCGAGGCCACAACTGCTGTCGCAAACAGTCCTGGGCCAAAAGTTGCCGCTTGTTTCCTGTCCCAGGCTAAATTTGGGAACCTCGTTTCTCCAGGATTTAAAATAGGTCCTTTTTGCCAGTGCTGGAGCCTGCGCCAAACTGAATGTACTCCTAAATCTCCTGTTGCAGTGCTGAGTCTCTACCTTTGAAAAAGCTGGCATCACTGGATCAAGTCCATTCATTTTGTTGAATTAATTAAACTACATTGCTTTAATTGGATTTTGGATCAATGCACAATTCGTTGTTACCGTTTTGAAATCCACTGTGTTGCTATCTGCTTTAGTTGGTTGTGCAAACTGCTATTCTGAATAGTGAATGTATATATTGGGGGACTAATGCCCTACTGCAAGAAATCCGTTTTAAAAGAAGAAGAAGCAGACTTTTAGAAATTAGGAAAGTGATTATGTACAGGCAACTCTCAATTTACCAGGGAGTGGGTGGGAGGGGGGTTATGTTCAAGGGCACCAAGCGTTTAAGTGAAATCATGTGTATTTGAAACACCATTGAAAAAGCCCGCAAATAACCTGTTCCCCACTCCTTTTTATGACATTTTCAGGTCGTTTCTGGGTTCAGCACAGTCGCACACATATTGGGCGCGCCTAAAATTGCCATTGACTATAATGCTTGGAAAGTAAGGGATGAACGACTGTCTAAAGGAAAGACATATAAACACCCCCAACAAGCAAACCAGGATGAATGCACGATAAATGCTCTCTCGCATCTAACCTCCCTGCAAACAAATCGGAATAAAGACCGGACAGCCCTAAACTGCCGCTGGAGCTTCGCATGGATGTTGAACAAACAGGTCACCTGGAGGACAGGCACATACGAAGACAAGGCATCTCTGCAGGTTCTCCAGTCCAGGTGGCGCTGTGAGTTAAACCACAGAGCCTAGGTCTTGCTGATCAGAAGGTCGGCAGTTCGAATCCCCGCGACGGGGTGAGCTCCCGTTGCTCGGTCCCAGCTCCTGCCAACCTAGCAGTTCGAAAGCACGTCCAAGTGCAAGTAGATAAATAGGTACCATTCTGGCAGGAAGGTAAACGGCGTTTCCGTGCTCTGCTCTGGTTCACCAGAAGCGGCTTAGTCATGCTGGCCACATGACCTGGAAGCTGTACGCTGGCTCCCTTGGCCAATAAAGCGAGATGAGCGCCACAACCCCAGAGTCGGCCACGACTGGACCTAATGGTCAGGGGACCCTTTACCTATCACGTAACTCGGCCCTTGTTTTGCAGGGAGTGCACCCAGCTTTCCACAAAGGATAGAAAAGTTACACATCGTATGTTTGAAGGACATGGCGAGAGCTGAAGTTCTGGAGCGTTCCAATGTACTATGTGTTAAGGGAAGACGGGGAGGAGAAGGGGGGGAGGAAGACGCAAAAAGATTCAACACGGAGAGACATCTGGGTTGTAAATGTCAGTGGAAAAAGCCACACAGTTATGCTGTGAAGGAATTTGGCTCAGCGTTCCTGGGAACGTTCTTCAGAAGGAATCCATCTGAAGGCGATTGTTTGAAGCCAGGACTCTTTGCTGCGCTTTCAAATCCGGCATGTCCTCAGCTTGCTTTGTTTCGTGCACAGCAATGCAGGCGCTGCGCACCACTTTGCTCGCGAGAAAGCCGACCGCCATTCTCCCCAAGTAGGCCTTCAAGTTTTCCCTAAACTACCAAAGCTAAATTGGATGGAGGGGGAGGAAGGAGGCTGTGGTTGGAGACCCACTTCCTGCCTCCCTCCACCAGGCATCTGGAGCTTCTCCTAACTCCCCACCACAGACAGAAGGAGGAGCAAATCCTGTGCACAAGATATTCCTGACCACGGAAGCAAGCGAGTTCAGCCCTTTCCCTTACCCCAAGTTACAAATCTTGGTTCTTAAGAAGAGCCTGCTGAATCAGGTCAATGGCCCATCTAGTCCAGAATAACAACAACAACAACAACAATTTATTATTTATACCCCGCCCATCGGGCTGAGTTTCCCCAGCCACTCTGGGCGGCTTCCAATCAAGTGTTAAAAACAATACAGCATTCAATATTAAAAGCTTCCCTAAACAGGGCTGCCTTCAGATGTCTTCTAAAAGTTTGGTAGTTATTTTTCTCTTTGACATCTGGTGGGAGGACGTTCCACAGGGCAGGTGCCACTACCGAGAAGGCCCTCTGCCTGGTTCCCTGTAACCTCACTTCTCGCAGGGAGGGAACCGCCAGAAGGCCCTTGGCACTGGATCTCAGTGTCCGGGCTGAACGATGGGAGTGGAGACGCTCCTTCAGATATACTGGACCGAGGCCGTTGAGGGCTTTAAAGGTCAGCACCAACACTTTGAATTGTGCTTGGAAACGTACTGGGAGCCAATGCAGATCTCTCAGGACCGGTGTTATGTGGTCTCGGCGGTTCCCCCCCCCCCGTCACCAGTCTAGCAGCTGCATTCTGCATTAATTGCAGTTTCCAGGTCACCTTCAAAGGTAGCCCCATGTAGATCTGTTCTCTTAGTGGACAACCAGATTCCCATTATAGGAAACCAGCAAGCAGGATCCGAGCACAATCGGCATCTCTCTACCTGGGGTTTGTGGCAACAGGCATTCAGAAGCATTGCTTCCTCTGACTGTGGATGCAGAGCGTAGCTAGTAGGCTTTGATGCCAATGTGTCCAATCCTCTTCTAAAGACACCTTTAGGCTGCTGGCCATCACTGCCTCCTGTGGCAGAGAGTTCCAAAGTTTAACTATGTGCTCCTCCAGCTGCTGAACTACAACTCCCACCGGCTGGGCGCTGTTGGGAGTCGTGGTCCAAAGCAGCTGGGGTGCCCCAGGTTTTAGGTGGGGCAGGTTAGTAAAGGGACCCCTGACCATTAGGTCCAGTCGTGACCGACTCCGGGGGGGTGGCGCTCACTTTATTGGCCAAGGGAGCCGGCGTACAGCTTCCGGGTCATGTGGCCAGCATGACTAAGCCGCTTCTGGCGAACCAGAGCAGCGCACGGAAATGCTGTTTACCTTCCCGCCAGAGCGGTACCTATTTATCTACTTGCACTTTGACGTGATTTCGAACTGCTAGGTTGGCAGGAGCAGGGACCGAGCAACGGGAGCTCGCTCCATCGCGGGGATTCGAACTGCTGACCTTCTGATCAGCAAGTCCTAGGCTCTGTGGTTTAACTGCCAGCGCCACCCACGTCCCGCGGGGCAGGCTACCCAACGTCAAAGGGAAAAAGGGCCTGTTCTGGGTTGCTTCCTCCCTTGAGCGATGGTTCATTTGAAAAGATAGCAAACGACTTGTCTCCTTATTTGCCCTGCTAGGACTGTTTTGCCTCTAGTGGGGTGAATGGGAGGATTTCAGATATACTTGTTTAACAGTTGTTCTGTGTTTTGAGGTTTCGCATGTGTGTTCGTTCGGGGTTTGGGGTTTGTTTTTGCCCATTTATACACAACTGAGGGGTTGCTGCCTTTCTTGGGGTGGGGAATAAAGTGAAGTTGACCTGGGGGGAGTTTAACTACCGTATTTTTCGCTCTATAGGACGCACTGGACCATAGGAGGGGGAGAACAGGGGAAAAAAAATTCTCCCCCTCTCTGCTCAGCGCCCCTTCAGTGAAGTGGGAGGAGAAACGGAGCCCCTTCCATTTCTCCTCCCGCTTCGCTGAAGGGGCGCTGCGCAGAGAGGGAAAACTGTGCAGCGCATCTCCAGCGAAGCGAAGCCTGGAGAGCAAGAGGGATCGGTGTGCACCGACCCCTCTCGCTCTCCAGGCGGCTATCCGCAAGCCTTCGGAGTGCAGCGGGAACTCCTGCTGCGCTCGGAAAGCTTGCGGATAGCTGCCTGAAGCCAACAGAATGCAGCCTTTCCTTTGAAGCCTCCGCAGAGCAGCGGGGTGAAGGCACCCCGCTGCCTTGCGGAGGTTTTGTGCAGCCATCCCCAAGCTAGAACAATGAGACGGAGCACTGCGCAGCCCTCCGCCTCACTGTTCTGGCTTCGGAGACGGCCTTTGAAGCCTGCGGAGGCTTTACGCAGCTAACCCCAAGCTAGAACAGCGAGACGGAGCGCTGCACAGCGCTCCTTCTCCCTGTTCTGGCTTTGGGCTTAGCTGCACAGCCTGCATTCACTCTATAGGACGCACACACATTTCCCCTTAATTTTTGGAGGAGAAAAAGTGCGTCCTATAGAGCGAAAAATACGGTATGTGCTGCCCAAATAAATTTGTTTATCTGTCCATAATCTTCCAATGCTCGGCTTCATTGTATGTCCACGAGTTCTGGTGTTGCGATAGAGGGAGAGAAAAGTTTTTCCCCGTGCCATGTATTGTTTTATAAATTTCTATCAAAGTCTGCTTCCCAAACCACAGCAAAACTGTGATTCAAATGGCCCTAATTGGCTAAGAATATTCTATACCTCGAGGAAAAGCAACAGGGATGAAAAGGCAGAGGAGTCTCTTTCTCTCTCTAGCCATCTGGAACAATTTGCTGCACAGGTACATTTTCCTGGCACACCTGGCTCTTCGCTTGAAGCTCAGCATGGCCTGGATCCCGGCCAACGTGAGACATTTTTGTGGGACCCGACAGAGAAAGTCTAGATGATGCTCCCTCCAGCGGATTAATACGGGGCACAATCCACTAGGCAATTTCCTTGTGCTTCTTTGATACGAGCATGGAAGGTGCAAGAATAGCAAACATTCTGCTGGTGGGGTTCGGGGGGACAGTACCATATGACTCACTTGACTCCCTGGTCCTGAATGGGGTAACTGTGCCCCTGAAGGACCAGGTGCGCAGACTGGGAGTCATTTTGGACCCACAGCTGCCCATGGAGGCGCAGGTCAATTCTGTGTCCAGGGCAGCTGTCTACCAGCTCCATCTGGTATGCAGGCTGAGACCCTATCTGCCCGCAGACTGTCTCGCCAGAGTGGTGCATGCTCTGGTTATCTCCCGCTTGGACTACTGCAATGCGTTCTATGTGGGGCTACCTTAGAAGGTGACCCGGAAACTGCAACTAATCCAGAATGCGGCAGCTAGACTGGTGACTGGGAGTGGCCGCCGATACCATATAACACCGGTCCTGAGAGATCTGCATTGGCTCCCAGTATGTTTCTGAGCACAATTCAAAGTGTTGGTGCTGACCTTTCAAGCCCTAAACGGCCTTGGTCCAGTATACCTGAACGAGCATCTCCACCCCCATCGTTCAGCCCGGATACAGAGGTCCATTGCCAAGGGCCTTCTGGCGGTTCCCTCACTGCGAGAAGCCAAGTTACAGAGAACCAGGCAGAGGGCCTTCTCGGTAGTGGCGCCCTCCCATCAGATGTCAAGGAAATAAACAACTATCTGACTTTTAGACAGCATCTGAAGGCAGCCCTGTTTAGGGAAGCTTTTAATATTTGATGAATTATTGTATTTTAATATTTTGCTGGAAGCCGCCCGGAGTGGCTGTGGAAACCCAGCCAGATGGGTGGGGTATAAATAATAAATTCTTATTATTATTACTGGTCCCACTGCTCTTGTTTTATAGAACCATGAATCCTCAGAGAGAGAGCAGATGAACAACTCCTCAACAGGGCCGAGCCTGTTGTGTAAATAACTCACATTCAGAACAAAGGCATTCGCTGTAGTTTTGGATCCATCCCTTATTTGCACCTCCAAAAAGAGATAAAATGCATTATCGAGAAAGAGGACTCAGGTCTGCATGAAAATTGCATGCATGCCAATTTATACGCAAAGGGGAAAACTCAGGGAGAATCGCCATAGTTTAGATAAGAACGCAAGGCACTTTCTTCCTAGTGGGGAAGACTGTGGCCCGCTGTGCTGTGTCCCTGCCTGCTGCCCAGGTGATGAGGAACCTGGTGATGGGGAAAGCCAGGGCCCTGAAAGCCTCCCTTCTTTGGATCCTTTTAAAAATCTTTTTAAAAGACAGCCTTTCAAAGCACGGCTGCCCTCTGCAAAGCAGGGCACGTGGGACACCCCAATTCCTAGATGCAACGGAGGACTCTTTCCGATTTAATCACGCTGCATGAAAATGTTTGGCCTGCCCTGCTACTGCACAGCCCTGCTGTGAGGGAACAGGGCAGCTATGCAGCAAATGCAATTAATTAAAAACCATTTGCCAACTCCCAAACATGGGAGAACCATGAGGGGGGAAAGGAATTAAATCAGATGACTCAAATTTCCCTGGAGGATTTTATTTTTTTGCTGAAATGTTTCTCTTCGGCTCCAGCTGGCCCAGGAGGAGAACATCCTGAAGCCAACCTTGTATAGCTGCCCAGACAACTACCTCCAAGCTCTGAATTAAGTGTTTTATTGGGGTTTTATTTATTGGGAAAGGAGGCATGGGTCGTGATCACTGACCACAATGCAGAAGAGGCAGCCTTGGGCCTTGCATCCAGTGGGAAGGGGTTCTCAGAAAGCAACGGATCAGCGTGGTTGGAGTGGTTAGAAAACGTTGGGCTAGGACCGGGGAGACACGGGTTCAAATGCTACGTCGGCCATACGAAGGCGGTGCTGTTTCTCCACAGTTGGAGGCAGCAATGGAAGCAAAGCTACAGGGAACCAGGCAGAGGGCCTTCTTGGTAGTGGCACCTGCCCTGTGGAACGCCCTCCCACCAGATGTCAAAGAGAAGAACAGCTACCAGACTTTTAGAAGACATATGAAGGCAGCCCTGTTTAGGGAAGCTTTTAATGTTTGATGTATTACTGTATTTTAATATTCTGTTGGAAGCCGCCCAGAGTGACTGGTGAAACCCAGCCAGATGGGTGGGATATAAATAATAAATAATAATAATAATTATTATTATTATTATTATTGTTATTATTACAAGTCACACTCTGCTCTTGTGGTCCCTGAATATCTATCTATCTATCTATCATCTATCATCTATCATCTATCTATCTATAAATGTGCTCCTCCAACTGCTGGGCTGTTTAAAGTCCTCCTGAGCATCACAGAATCAACCTCTGTTGTCTTTTCCTTTGTTCAAATTCCCTGTCCATGAGAGCTGGCTGCCAAGAGATCTTCTTTAACCGTTCATTGTCCTGATACTGTTGCTCCCTGCTGGACCCTACCCAACCAAAGCTGAGCATTCCACGAGCTGTGCAGCACACAAGCAGTGGCATCGACCCCAAGGGGATTTCATGTGCTCAGAGTTCCAGTTAGAGAGATTTGATCTGAACAATGAAAAAGATTTAAAGGCTTCCGGTCCCAAGGCCATAGCAGAGATGACATCCAACGGGGGGTGGGGGGGGGTGGGGAGGGGGGGGAGAGGAGACACACACCGCTGAATGTCTTTGCTGCCGATGTTAGCAGTTGGATTCACCAGAAAGGAATTGAGCTCATTCATCTCTTTTCTGTCCCCTTTATCAAAACAGAGATTGCATGCTCCTTGCAGCAGAGACTCCCTCTTGTTGGACGGTGAAGTTCTAGAGCACCATATACGAGGGCAATTCCATTTCCCTTCCACAGACTGAAGGTTAAAGCTGCTTCAAGTGTGCATTTAAATTGCAGCACCCAAAGGCCACAATTCCCAGAGTTGTAGTGGGCCGGAGGTAAGAATGGATGAATCTGTCAATTTAGTTTTTTCTCTACCTGTCCAGTCTTAGGTCCAATCCCCCAGTTCCCTACAATAGTTTGCTTTTCTTCTTCTTAAGCAACAGTCCACATAAAAATTCACCCGTATTTTACTGCAAAATTCTCCAAGTCCTGAGAATTTGTATGCAATTTCATCTAATGTGCACATTTCTGCAAAGCAATTTCCCCCGATGTAAGGCATTTTGGTGCACTTATCTTGGCTAATATTTTCACCTCTGAGCACACTCCACCTAAGTATACACATTTTCTGTATGCATTACTTGCCTGGAGAACTGCATTGCAAAATTCAGAAAATGAAAATTTCGAAAGACGGCTGCGTTTTGGTGCACGTTATTTCAAAAAGGGTGAAGGAGGCAAGTCTGCCTTTAAATGCAATCTTCACCAAATTTCTCATTCATCCTTCTCAGGAGGAGAGGAACCCTCGTTCCGATTGCCGATAGTCCAGACATGCCGGCGGCAAATTGGCACAGGAAAAGGAAATGCCCACTACCCCAGAACAATGACAGCAACTCTCAAAGGCCCTGAAGAGGAAGTGCCTCTTTGATGGGGTATTTCCTGTTTCCTCTTGACCACCACCAATCGTTCTTCAAGCAGCTGCCCTCTCAGATGCCGTTATGTTGGAGGAATGAGGCCTCTGGTAGAGAGAACCAGAGACGCCGAGGCGATGCATTCCCACGGATTGACAAACAAATGAAAGTTTTGCTCTTACATTTGCAAGTTCAAGGGGATGCGGGTGGCGCTGTGGTCTAAACCACTGAGTCTAGGGCTTGCTGATCGGAAGGTTGGCGGTTCGAATCCCCACGAAGGGGTGAGCTCCTGTTGCTCGGTCCCTGCTCCTGCCAACCTAGCAGTTCGAAAGCACATCAAAGTGCAAGTAGATAAATAGGTACCACTCCGGCGGGAAGGAAAACAGCGTTTCCGTGCACTGCTCTGGTTCACCAGAAGCGGCTTAGTCATGCTGGCCACATGACCCGGAAGCTGTACACCAACTCCCTCGGCCAATAAAGCGAGATGAGCGCCACAACCTCTGAGCCGGTCACGACTGGACCTAATGGTCAGGGGTCCCTTTACCTTTAGCAAGTTCAAAGCGCATACAGTTAATTCAGCTTTGCATACTGATTTTTTAATGAATGCTTCGTTGAAGAGTCAACATCGGTTTTTCAATGCATGGCATGGACAAAGCGGCCGGAGAAGTATTTCCCTTTCTCTCTTTAATGCTAAAACTGGTGGTCATTCAACGAAGCTGGATATTGGAGGATTACAGAGAGTTAAAAGAAAGTACTTAAGCGAAGAAAGTCACTTCCACAGCAGGCAATAGAGGCCACCAACCTAGATAGGCTTTAAAGCAGTGTTTCCCAGTCTTGGGTCTCCAGCTGTTTTTGGACTACAACTCCCATCATCACTAGCTAGCAAGACCAGTGGTCAGGGACGATGGGAACTGTAGTCCGAAAACAGCTGGCGACCCAATAATAATTTATTATTTGTACCTCGCCCACCTGGCTGGGCTTCCCTAGCCAGTCTGGGCGGCTTCCAACGAAAGATTAGAAATACATTAAAACATGAATCATTAAAAAAGGGCTGTCTTCAGACATCTTGCTCGGGGGTTGGGAAACATGGCTTTAGAGGAAGATTAGACAAATTCATGGAGGAAAGTGCTACTGATGGCTACTAGCCATCATGGCTATTCTTCTACCTCCACTGTCTGCCTCAAAATGCTTCTGAATTGATATCAGCTGCTGGAAACTTCAAGAGGAGAGAATGATGCTGAGATCATTTTTGGGGGCATCCCATAGGCTTCTGGCTGGCCACTGAGAGAACGGGATTTTGGACCACATGAGCTTTACTGTCTCCAGCATCCCTCCTTAGCAGACTTTCCTGAAGGTAGATTTTGGTGGAAAGGGCGATTAAGGTTTGTGGTTGAAGGCAACCCCTGAACAGCGCTGCAATGCTTGTTTGCAAGGCAATCAATGGAACAGTTCTTAAATTTCCCCCAGTCGATTATTTAAGCTTAATGTCCACACGCTCCAAGATGCCAGATTCGCAACAGGGGGAAAAATACAGGCATCGCCCAACAACATGAATCACAGTTTTGCTGTGTTTGGGGAAGCAGGCTTTGATAGAAATTTATAAAACAATACATGGCACGGGGGAAAACTTTTCTCTCCCTCTTTCACAACGCCAGAACTCTTTGACATACAATGAAGCTGAGCATTGGAAGATTAAGGACAGATAAACAAATTTATTTGGGCAGCACATAGTTAAACTCCCCCCCCCCCAGGTCAACTTCACTTTATTCCCCAACCCAAGAAAGGCAACAATCCCTCAGTTGCGTATAAATGGGCAAAAACAAACCCCGAATGAACAGACATGCAAAACCTCAAAACACAGAAAAACTGTTAAACAAGTATATCCAAAATCCTCCCATTCACCCCACTAGCGGCAAAAGAGTCCTAGCAGGGCAAATAAGGAGAAGAGTCGTTTGCTATCTTTTCAAACGAACAATCAAACTTCTTCAAAGTTTTCGGGTTGCAGTTCTCCAGCCAAAAAGTGCATGCAAAGCAGTGTATACGGACCAAAATTCACACGTCAGAGGGGGGGAAGTGAACTATTTTGGAAGAAACTGTTGGCAAGAATATGTCTACAAGGCAAAGCCATGTACAAAAACTTGTATGTCGAATGAAGAGGAACGGAGTCCTTAAGACTGAAGTCGACAAAAATCGCCCATCCCTTATGCAGACCACATTTACATGTGGAACATCCTTGAGAGACAAAGCCCCCGTTACAAACATTTCACACAATACGTGGAAGATCTTAAAAGGGCGTTTCTGAAAAGAAAAAAAGACCTCTCATGGTTTGAAAAACCCCGTCCAGTTTCGAGAGCATTTGGAAAATAAAAAGGGGAGGAAGGAGTTGAGATCATCTGAAATTTGGAATTCACATGCCTTTTTCTACATCTGCTCTGAATTAAACTCTCCATAGGACTGCCTTGCATGTAATAGGATAATTGCTTACAGATTTGGGATTTTCTTCCTCCCCTTCAGTGCCCTCTCGCTCTCTCGAAAACATGAATTTTAAAAGGAGGGAGAGGAGGAGGAGGAGGAAGAGAAAGAAGTCAAACACAACCCAGAATTCCCTTGGAAGAGGAACACCAGAAAAAAAAAAGAGGGGGAGAATGAATCACAACGCGATGGGCGCACTAGAAAACGAAGCCTAATGGAAAATAAAAGGCTCGGTTGTAAAGATACTCTCTTGAAGGCCAAATGCAGGAAGAGATAAATACAGAAGAATCTGTCCGTTTTTCGAAGTAGCTGTCAAGCTTTAAAAAGATGCCACAATGACCAAAACAAGCTACAAGAAAAGCAACATAGCCTTGTATCTTTCATCAGTCACTGTCTTCTTCAGGATATGGGGTTGGCCTTGCAACAGAATCCCTTTTTTTGTACCCAAATTCACATGCAGGGAATCCAGCTGGTAAAGTTGGACGATACACATCCAACGTGATACACATTTGCATTTCTTAAATATATAAATTCACTGCAACAGTTCCCTTCCTCCCTGCCCCCTTTCAACACAGACCACCGTGCAGCTGCAAAGCAGTTCTAGCAGGAAAATGTGCTTAACTTCTCCCGTAAGGCTGTCCTGCGTGCAATTGCTCCGAGTTTTGGGGATTAGATGTCAAAGATGCTCATCAGCCAACACAACCCAAACCTGCTTGCCAACCAATTACACACAAACACACACACACAGACACACACTTCCAGTTCCTGAGCATTTGGCTGGCAGCTCCTGGATGAAGTTCCCTGCTGGTAAAATAACTAGATATTAACTCTTCTCAGTGGGAACCCCTTTTCTTCCTATTAATCTTCATCAAGGGCTCTTTTTTGCCATGATCTATTAATCCAATAAAAAACGAACAAGCCCTGCAGTCTGCAAGCTGCTAGCTCTTGAACGGCCCCTTCGACACCTGCCTTGGGAACAGAAGCCGTTTCAGGACTGCAGTCCTTCAAATTCATTTTAAATCCTTGTTGCACTTTAGGTCCAGGGCCAGTTAGCATATCCAGCCATGCGGTCTACAACTGCAGCATGTTCCCCCGGTGCTAGAAAGCTGCTGATGCCTTCACAAGATGTACCATCCCAGCTCTGGGGACCTCAGTTTAGGAAGGATATTGACAAGCTGGAGGTATAGGCCTGGGAGTTACCACGATATATGGTCCAGGGCCGGTATATAGGGGCAGACCGCGATGACAGCTTCGCTCGGCGGTATATAGCAGGTGAAACCGCCATCGTACTCTGCCCCTGTGGAGGGAAAACAATAATAATAATTTATTATTTATACCCCGCCCATCCGGCTGAGTTTCCCCAGCCACTCTGGGCGGCTCCCAATCAAATGTTAAAAACAGTACAGCATTAAATATTAAAAACTTCCCTAAACAGGGCTGCCTTCAGATGTCTTCATGACTCCTTGCTTCCTGACCCTCGGACTCTTGGCTTCCTGACTCCTGGCTTCTGGACTCCCGTTCCTGCTCCCACCCCGCCATCTTGCCCCCGGTCCTGACGTCCCCAACAGCCCGTGAACCAGACCATGATACCCTCCAAGTCTACAGTTTGATGATTCTAAGAGCAAACTCTGCCCATCTCCCAGACCTACCCTTCACAAGGCAAGCAGCAAAAAACTCCACTGTGCTTTACTGAACTTTATTTATTTTTTGGGAGGGGGGGTTAATGAATGTGTGGCATCCATCGCCAACTCAGCACAGTTGCCACCTGAGAATGTAACTGAGCAACATTGCAGGACATGAGGAAGCAGAGAGGATGTGGGGACCAGCTGCAAGCTTTCGCTCCTTTGGGCTTGGCCAGAAGAACAACTGCATTGAGGACTAGGCAAAAGCCCTTGTCACGGGTGTGCGCAATACAACGTACGTTGGTAGAGTTACTCGCAGCAGCAATGGGGGACCTTTCTCTGTCTGAGAACTGCATTCCCTCTGCGTCATCTCCCAGCGGTCCCATGCCAGTGGTGGGCGGGGCCAGGGGCAGGAAGTAGGAGGAGCCCCACCTGGGAATTTCACCTTTGCACAGCAGGCTAGTCCCTACACAAACTTGCACGCTCCCCTGTCCAATCTGGCAAGCAAGTAGCATTCAACAGAGTTCAAGGCCACATTCCAGACAGGCAAAAACTCTTAAAAGACAACAGCTTGGTTAGAGAAAAGTGCAGCTGGGGAGAATTCCTAGAGTCAAGCAGATAATAATAATAATAATAATTTTTATTTATATCCCGCCCTCCCCAGCCGAAGCCGGGCTCAGGGCGGCTAACAACACTAAAATAGTGCAACATTATAAAAACATTATAAAAAATTAATTAAGATCAAATTCAAAATTGATGGCAACCATAAACTAAAGTTTTGTAAAGATTGCCAAAGGAGGGAGTCAGGCTGCACCCTGACCAAAGGCCTGGTGGAACAGCTCTGTCTTGCAGGCCCTGTGGAAAGATGTCAAGTCCTGCAGGGCCCTAGTCTCTTGTGACAGAGCGTTCCACCAGGTTGGAGCCGCAGCTGAAAAAGCCCTGGCTCTAGTTGAGGCCAGCCTAACCTCTCTGTGGCCTGGGACCTTCAAGATGTTTTTATTTGAAGACCGCAAGTTCCTCTGTGGGGCATACCAGGAGAGGCGGTCCCGTAGGTACGAGGGTCCTAGGCCGTATAGGGCTTTGAAGGTTAAAACCAGCACCTTAAACCTGAGGTCTAAGGGGCCAGATCTGGTCCCTGGAGCCATGAAGTTTCCCATCTCTTACCTGCAGCATACAAATACCCAATAAATAAATAATAAACACACAAGACGTAACCGGCTGTACGTTTGAAAAAAATAATATATACTATCCATCGTATTGAATTGTAGATTTCAACAGAAGTAGCTCATAAAGTTCAACGAAAAAGGTAGAAGACCCAGTGGATCAGTTCTTTCTCCAATCCGTTTATGCATAAGGTCCATATATGTGAAAATGTCTATTCCACCTGCCTGTTCATAGAGTCCAACAGTCCACAGTTTTTGCAGTTCCACAGAATCCTTTCACAGAGTCTAAGACAAGGATTTCCGGAATACTAGCCTTGTTTCGCTGTCCTAGGCTTCATCAGTAGTACAAAGTCGTATATGATATCACAGGACAGTGGATCTTATAGCATAGCAGTAGCGAAACAAGGCTAATAGGTTTATAGGTTTTTCAGCTTTGCTGTGTGTCTAACAGATGAGCCACTGTGAGAAAAGTGACAAATAAAGGAAATAAATAATAATTAGAAGTGGGGCCATCACTATTGTGGCCATTAGCAAAAGTATTAATTGTGCCTTTCTGCCCCCAATGTGCAAAACAATATAAAAAACACCTATCCAGTCGTACCTCGGTTCTCAAACACCCTGGAACTCGTATGTCTTGGCTCCCGAACGATCGGAAACCGGAAGTGAGTGTTCTGGTTGTTTAATGTTCTTTTGGAAGCCAAACGTCCAATGGGGCTTCCGCAGCTTCTGATTGGCTGCAGGGGCTTCCTGCAGCCAATCAGAAGCCTCGCTTTGGAACTCGAATGTTTCGGAAGTCGAACGGACTTCTGGAACAGATTCCGTTCGACTTCAGAGGTACGACTGTATTATATTTCAGCAGATGTTTTTGCAGCCCAGAGTCCACTTTCTCAGGTGCATGAAGTCTTATCCTCAGTTGACAGAGACACGTTCATGTGTGTAAAATTTACACAGGGACACTGGGGGGTGGGGAATGTAAAACAGAATCAAATAGCAATGGAATGCAGAAAATAACCAACTGTGGCAACTCAACTAAAGCTTAAATGTATGCAAAACAAGCACACCAACTGATCACAATAGCAGTAATTGGCACAATTATCTTATCATTGCTAACACTTGGAGCAGGACAGGAAACCATTGTCTCGATTCATGCCCAAATGGACAGAATCAAACTTTCAAATAACTTCTGATTTAGCAGATTCATGCTGGGGGAATCCCTTTGGTATTTCTTTGTTGGAAAATGCCAACTTCATTTTAAGGTGCTGCAAAACTCTGTTGCTTTTGATGCAACAGGCTAACTTGCACACATACTGTCATTCCACAGAGAAGAAATGTGCCTTCTGTGCTCGCCCAACCACCTACTTCCAAAGACTACAGCATCCACTTTGCAATTCAAGCACTTTGCACGTCGCCTGTACAACAACCCTGTAAGGCAGGGGGTTGGTTAGCTGGAAGGCTGAAGGCTGAGAGACAGTGCCTTGCCGAAGGCAACTTAGGGAATGCAGGTGGGAGGGACGATTATAGAAACTTCCATTATCCAAGCTCCCCCAAAACTGAATGCAATACATTGCTACTTACAGAAGTTGATACAGATGGGGAGACCATCCCATAAACCTCAGCACCTAACCTATGGGACAACTAAAAGCGATCTGTCTTAGCAAGCAAGATTGCACCAGAATCTCAGATATTTCAGGACTATTGCACAACACCTAAACCCAAGAAGTTGAACTCTGCTTTCTAGATGCGGAGCAGCGATGGGGAATTTGGAGCAACATCTGGAGAGGCAAAACTCCCATGACCTTTGGCCACTCTGGCTGGGGCTGATGCTTGTTGTCGTCCAACAACATCTGGGGAGCCAGGGTTTCCCCCCATCCCTGGTGCAGAGTGAAGCCCCACTTGCATTAAAGGGTCATTTGCAGGACAAAACTTTGGCCCAGCACACTAGACCAGAGTGCGGTCTTAACGCAGGCCCAGCCCTGCAACCAATTTTCCCTTCAAACTCTTACAAATCGCAAGTGGAAATAACTCCTTTTATCTCCCCATCAGAGGGCCAGTCCTGGAGTCTCCGCAAATCCCTTGGGGTCCATGTGTGCTGCAACATTATCATCCCTCTCCCTTATCAGCCAAGTCCCAAAAAACACAAAGGGGAAGGGCTGGTGGTGTAACTCCACCAAGCTGTTGAGAATTGGGGGTGGGTGGGGGAGAATAACGGGTGGGGGAAAGGGGGTTCCCTGCTGCAATTTTTCTAACCCTATGCGCACATTCAGGGCCATTTACAGTATTTTTTGCTCTATAAGACGCACTTTTTCCCTCCTAAAAAGTAAGGGGAAATGTGTGTGCGTCTTATGGAGCGAATGCAGGCTGCGCAGCTATCCCAGAAGCCAGAACAGCAAGAGGGATTGCTGCTTTCACTGCGCAGCGATCCCTCTTGCTGTTCTGGATTCTGAGATTCAGAATATTTTTTTTCTTGTTTTCCTCCTCCATAAACTAGGTGCGTCTCGTGGTCTGGTGCACCTTATAGAGTGAAAAATACGGTAATTGGAATCCAGCCTTGCACATTGTCAGCCAACAGGCTTTCCATGCCACAACCGAGCCCCAAAATGTCATGAGCATTAAACCCAGGATGGGGACCTCCCCGCAGCCCCAGCCAGCATGGGCAATAGTCAGGGATGGTGGGAGCAGTGTTCGAAATTTGCCAGGAGCGTTTTGCACCTGGCTGCTGGACCATAAAGAAGGCTGATTGCCGAAGAATTGACGCTTTTGAATTCTGGTGCTGGAGGAGACTCTTGAGAGTCCCATGGACTGCAAGAAGATCCAACCTCTCCATTCTGAAGGAAATCAGCCCTGAGTGCTCACTGGAAGGACAGATCCTGAAGCTGAGGCTCCAATACTTTGGCCACCTCATGAGAAGAGAAGACTCCCTGGAAAAGACCCTGATGCTGGGAAAGATGGAGGGCGCAAGGAGAAGGGGACAACGGAGGACGAGATGGTGGGACAGTGTTCTCGAAGCTACCAGCATGAGTTTGACCGAACTGCGGGAGGCAGTGGAAGACAGGAGTGCCTGGCGTGTTCTGGTCCAGGGGGTCACAAAAAGTCCGGCATGAATAAACAACAATTGGCCACTTGTGAAGATGCCTGGGAGGCACATGCCTGGGGAATATGGGATCTAGACTGTTTTCACACGCTTATGCCACATCCTGTAGAACTCGTGATACACCCACACCTTGGTTCTCGAACCTACTCCGTTCTGGAAGTTCTTTCGACTCCTGAAACCATTCGAAAACCAAAGCACTGCTTCCGATTCCCTGCAGGAGCTTTCTGCACTCAATCTGAAGCCGCGTCGGACATTTGGCTTCCGAAAAACGTTTGAAAACCAGAACACTTACTTCCAGGTTTTCGGTATTTGGGAGCCGATTTGTTTGTCAACTTAAGACGTTCAAGAACCAAGGTATGACTGTATTTTATCTGCACGATCAGAATAAATTTCAGGAAGCAAAACGTTGTATTGAAAAAGATGGCTTTTGAGCTGTCTGGCCCCAAAACTGGCAACTAGGCATTGTGTTTTGGTGGCTGCAACCCTGGTTTTAAGGAGCCGATTGGTGCACGGCTTATATATCTGAGTTTCTGGTGTCTGGGGGGAACCCACGGGCCGTTTCCGAGCCCCCAGCCACCTCAGCCAAGCCCCATCCCTTTGGGAGGAAGGATTTCGAGCCAGAAGCATCGAGGCAGAGATGCTCCTCCGTGGGCTCTTATTTCCATGGAACTCCAGGCAGCCGAAGGATGCCACCCAAGTATGCGCCATCACAGCTGATCCAAGCAAGCTGGAGACAGAAGGAAATTCGGCTTATTCCCCTGGCTGCTTGACTGGAGGAGTCCAGCCAAGTGACTGCACAGCCTATGGGGAGGGTGGGGGTTGCACAGATGCGCCCCACACATTGCAACTCTGTTTCCAGAGACCCAGTTTCCAAGCACACAATTTGGGGGGTGGCACAGCCTATTCCAAGGGGGGCACAGATGCACCCCACACACTGCAACTCTGTTTCCAGAGACCCAGTTTCCTAGCACACAATTTGGGGGGTGGCACAGCCTATTCCGAGGGGGGGCACAGAGGCACCCCACACATTGCAACTCTGTTTCCAGAGACCCATTTTCCAAGCACACAGATTGGGGGGGGGTGCGCATAGCCTATTGGAGAGGGGGCACAGATGCACCCCACATATTGCAACTCTGTTTCCAGGCACACACATGGGGGGGGGGAGCGCTGTATCCTGGCTGGATGAGCTGCCAGCCCCCCGCTCTGCCCCACAACTCCCCGTGCAAAAAAGGCTCTCCGAAGGCACAAAGTTAGAGCCCCCAAACTTCGACGCCCCCCCCCCCGCGTCCCTTCCAAAGAAAGCCCAGCCCCCGATCTTTGGTGGGGGGGGCTTACAAAGCTTTGCTCCCGCCCCAGTGAAAAGCAGCACCTCCCTTGATTCAAAACAACCCGGGCTTCCCAAGAGGAAGACCCCTCGAGTTTGAACGCTCGCCTCCAAATCTGAGCGCCCCACAGAAACGCAACCCCCCCCCCAAAATAACCCAGCCCCACAGCTTGAAAAAGTCCTCCAACTTTGAGCGAAGGGACCCGCAACCTCGGAGCAGGGAGAGGAGCAGCAAAAAGGGGGGAGCTCGGGACCCCCTTATTCCGAGAGGAGGAGTTTTGAGGGGCGCCTCCGCTTCACGGCTCCCCTCCGGGGCCGCCGCCGCCGCTCACCTCGCCTCTTCCCGCGTCTCCCTCGCCGGCTGCCCGTCCGACCCTCCCGCGCGCGCCGCTCCCGCAGCTGCAGCTCTTCCTCCGCTCCTCCCTTCGCGCTGCCCGGCAGCCGACTGGCGCTGCTGCGCTCGCAACACATGGACTGGGGGGGGGGGGAAGCCAGCCCCGCCGACGGGGACCGTACCAAGAGCCGCCGCGGGGGTGGCCCGAGCAGCAGCGCCTGCGGAGCGCCGGCCTCTCTCTCTCGCTCGCGCGCGCTCACGTTCTTCCTCTCGCTGAGCCAGAGGAGGTGGAGGAAGAGGAGGAGAGAAAAAGCGCGCGGGGAAAGGGGGGGGACATCTTCCCGCCGCTCTTTCCCCTCTCGACTCCCCCCCCTCTCCTTGGTACGGCCCCCCTCCGCGCGCCCAACTTGCCGCACTCTTTGAAGAGGAGCGTCACTCGCGGCGCTGCGCAGCCGGTGCGGACTCGGCGGAGCGGGCGGAGGGAGAGGCGCCCGGAGGACGCTGCCTTTCGCTGCCGAAGCGCTCGGGACACCCCTCGCCCCATCCTCTCAGCCCCAGAGATGGGCAGGAGGCGGAGGGGTTTGCTCCGCAGTGGAATGGGAGGGAAGGCGCTCTGCACGCGCTCAGAGGCACCCTGGCTCCCCCTCCTGTTGGGCAGGGGGAAGCGGAGCTGCCGATCGGTGGAAGAAACAGGAGTCGGTTGATCGAGATCTGTTGCTGCTGCTGCTGCTAAATTGGAAGCCCAGGATTCCCTTTTTTTAATACAGTGGTACCTCGGGTTACAGACGCTTCAGGTTACATGCGCTTCAGGTTACAGACTCCGCTAACCCAGAAATAGTGCTTCAGGTTAAGAACTTTGCTTCAGGATGAGAACAGAAATTGTGCGGCGGCAGCGGGAGGCCCCATTAGCTAAAGTGGTGCTTCAGGTTAAGAACAGTTTTAGGTTAAGAACGGACCTCCGGAATGAATTAAGTAGTATGTAACCAGAGGTACCACTGTATAACAATTTATTGATTTTCCAAAAATAAAAACAATAAAAATACACAAACGACACATAGCAAAACAAATTGACTTCCCTCTAGTCCGTTCCTTGGTTCCATTATTTATCAATATACTGCATGTCCATTGTTCAGTTGGAACCTTACTTAAATTACTTATTATCCATTCATAACAAAATTACAAGTGGTTTTAAAAGCCTGCTACTGTGTTAACCAGTGTACAACACTTGCAAGCCCAATATTCCAAGGGTTAACTCAGACAAATAAAGCAAGCATGTTTGCCTGCCTGCCCTTTTATTTAGCAACACTTTTTGTAAAAACAGCCACTTCTGAAGCGATCAGTCTGACCCGTTAATTGGGCTGCATTGATTCGTTTGTTTGTTTATTAAAACGTATCTACTACTTTTATCAATCTCAGTGGTTTGCAAGAGACGTTTTTAAAAACCTATTAAAACCAGAAAATCAGAGCAGATCGTGCATAATTTGGACAATGACACCAACCGGATCCAGCAAACTCAGGGATCAAGCGGTCAAGAAATCTTTTAACTGTCTTCAAAAGCACCCCATTACTGGCCCTCTCCAGATCTCCAGTGGGAGCTTATTCAAAACGGCCTCATCCAAGAATCAAAGCAGAAAATCCCATCGCTTCTGCCCATTAGCTGTGCTGGTTTGGGCAGGTGGGAGTTGTAGTCCGAAATATCAAGGGCGCCACGTTGGGGGAAGGCTTTCCTACACAGGGAGTAACCATTGTAATACTCTTTAGGGCATGGGTAGGCAAACTAAGGCCCAAGGGCCGGATCCGGCCCAATCGCCTTCTCAATCCGGCCCCTGGACGGTCTGGGAATCAGCGTGTTTTTACATGAGTATAATGTGTCCTTTTATTTAAAATGCATCTCTGGGTTATTTGTGGGGCACAGGAATTCGTTCATCCCCCCCCCCCAAAAAAAATATATATAGTCCAGTCCCCCACAAGCTCGGAGGGACAGTGGACTGGCCCCCTGCTGAAAAAGTTTGCTGACCCCTGCTTTAGGGGGTTATTTTTATTTATTATTGCATTTATATCCCACTAATGTCTCCAAGGAGCTCAAGGTAGCTTATATGGTTATCTCTTTTTAATCCCCACAACAACCCTGTGAGGTGGGTCAGGCCAAGAGAGAGTGACTCTCCCAAGATCACTCAGTGCGCTTCAGTGGGGATTCGAACCCTGGTCTTCCGGGTCTTAGTCCTACACTCGTAAGTGCTCTACCAGGGGTCAGCAAACTTTTTCAGCAGGGGGCCAGTCCACTGTCCCTCAGACCTTGTGGGGGGCCAGACTATACAGTGGTACCTCGGGTTACAGACGCTTCAGGTGACATACGCTTCAGGTTACAGACTCCGCTAACCCAGAAATAGTGCTTCAGGTTAAGAACTTTGCTTCAGGATAAGAACAGAAATCATGCTTCGGCAGTGCAGCAGCAGCGGGAGGCCCCATTAGCTAAAGTGGCACTTCAGGTTAAGAACAGTTTCAGGTTAAGTACGGACCTCCAGAACGAATTAAGTACTTAACCCGAGGTACCGCTGTATTTTGAAAAGAAAAATAATGAACGAATTCCTGTGCCCCACAAATAACCCAGAGATGCATTTTGAATAAAAGCACGCATTCTACTCCTGTAAAAACACGCTGATTCCCGGATCGTCCACAGGCCGGATTTAGAAGGCGATTGGGCTGTATACGGCCCACGGGCCTTAGGTTGCCACCCATGTGCCATACAGTGGTACCTCGGGTTACATACGCTTCAGGTTACAGACTCCACTAACCCAGAAATAGTACCTCGGGTTAAGAACTTTGCTTCAGGATGAGAACAAAAATCGTGTAGCGGCAGCGGGAGACTCCATTAGCTAAAATGGTGCTTCAGGTTAAGAACAGTTTCAGGTTAAGAACGGACCTCCGGAACGAATTAAGTACGTAACCAGAGGTACCACTGTACCACGCTGTCTCCCAATGGACTACAACTCCCGTCAGCCCCCAGCCAGCAACAGGTCATGGACGGGGCTGATGGGAGTCATAGTCCTAGAACAGCTG
>NC_139534.1:127429884-127561644 GCF_965153285.1 Podarcis tiliguerta | reverse complement strand
GTTTCCTGCTTGGCAGGGGGTTGGACTCGATGGCCCTTGTGGTCTCTTCCAACTCTATGATTCTATGATTCTATCCTGAGGCCTGTGGGTTCCAGCATATGCCAAATTATGCTGGCTGTTGACACGAGGCCCCTTGGAAACAATCACACAATATTTGTGCTCAGTGTGCTACAACACATTTTTAAAAATTGCCAGTGGGGTGGGGAAGCATTTATGCTATACGAGTTCCCAGCTTAAATATGCACCAGCTCATAAATTGAAATGCTCCTGTAGTCCTCGCTTTATAACTTCTTGTGCAAAATACACACATAATTGGGTAACAGGTAATTATGAACACCTGCAGCACTTAAAAAAATACACCTTAAACTGAACAAAAACATTGTTATGGCAAAAGGGATTTAATTATTGCAACAGCGGGCCCACTTCCTGTTTACTGATTTGATTTCTGAGCTGGAAAACATAGAAGGCTCCTGATTTCAGCTGAATCTCCTTTCGACCGTATCCCAAAAATCAAGCATTAAAGTTCTAATTGCCAAAGCAGCTGGATTGTAAATAACCAATGCAGTATGCCCCCCCTTTTACTGAACCAGGATGTCTCTGCAGATGTGATAATTATTCACGGCAACTCCTTTTCCCTAGGAATATTTTCAAGCTAAACTCTATCAACTCCATCAATTCTCTCAGAACAGGGGAGGGATTCAAGGTAAGCAGAGAAGTGAATGCCTTGAATGCAGAAGAACTCCTGTCCCTGGCACCAACTCTAGAGGGCCCTGGGTGCTCAGCACACAATGCGGGGCCTCCAACACAACTTCTGGTGCTTTGTGGGGGAGTCCATTCCACTGTCGAACAGCTCTAACCATCAGAAAGTTCTTCCTCATGTCATAATCTCCTTCTTCACAACCCCAATCTATTGGTTTGGGTCCTAGCCTCTTGAGCAGGAGAAAACAAGCTCACCCCAGTCAGTGTGGTGTAGTGGTTAATAGTAGTGGACTCGTAATCTGGTGAACCGGGTTTGCTTCCCCGCTCCTCCACATGCAGCTGCTGGGTGACCTTGGGCTAGTCACACTTCTCTGAAGTCTCTCAGCCCCACTCACCTCACAGAGTGTTTGTTGTGGGGGAGGAAGGGAAAGGAGAATGTTAGCCGCTTTGAGACTCCTGAAGGGGAGTGAAAGGCCGGATATCAAATCCAAACTACTGTTGTTGTTGTTGTTGTTGTTGTTGTTGTTGTTCTTCTTCTTCTTCTTCTTCTTCTTCTTCTTCTTCTTCTTCTTCTTCTTCTTCTTCTTCTTCTTCTTCTTCTTCTTCTTCTTCTTCTTCTTCTTCTTCTTCTTCTTCTTCTTCTTCTTCTTCTCCTCCTCCTCCTCCTCCTCTCAGCCCCACTCACCTCACAGTGTTTGTTGGGGGGGGAGTGAAATATACTTGGAGTCGAGAGTGGATTTCATGCTCTTTATTCAGCTCATAGTGGTGAGGAGGAATGGAAGTTCCTCCAGAATGTCTGCTTATACAATGGGCCCCACATGATTGGCTAATTCCAGGATTCTCCTGTAGGCCAATCAGGTTGCAGATTCACTTCCACCTGGAGCTAGATTGGGTGTCTCCTGTGGACCAATCAGACTGCTGAATTCTGGATCCTATTGTTCTAGGACCAATCAGACTGCTGCATTCTGAATCCTATTGTTCTAGGACCAATCAGACTGCTGCATTTTGGATCCTATTCAACTCAGTACATAACAGGGAGGAACGGAAAGGAGATTGTTAGCCACTTTGAGACTCCTTAGGGTAGTGATAAAGCGGGATATCAAATCCAAACTCCTCCTCCTCCTCCTCTTCTTCTTCTTCTTCCTCCTCCTCTTCCTCTTCCTCTTCTTCTTCCCACACAACAGCCCCCTGACACTCAAAGGTGGCCACCATATCTCCTTCCAGTCTCTCCTTTTCCAGGCTAAACATACCCAGCTTATAGCTTCCACCGCTGCTTCTTAAGCAGTTTAGATCCTTTCAATAATTCATAGTTATTATTTCTTTTAAACGTTCTCCCCTCTCAAAGCGCACAAAGTGAAAAGGACAAACATTCAGCTCAACCCTGCTGTACCTAAGACAAAGATGGCACTGGAAGGAACCATCACTTTACATCAACATTTAGGGTATGGAAGAGAAATTAGAGGATAGGCCTTAAAAGCTAGCCCTTGTTGAAGTAATGCCAGCTTTCCTGACATCTGATAAGTATAGTCACAGAGATCAGCAGAAGTGATTAGGAAATTAATGTTTTTTTGAGCAGCCTTGTTCTTCAGACAGAAGTGCCGCCTTTTGCATTCCTCGTTTTTTTTTCCTTTTTCTTTAGAAGGCCAGTAATCAAAATCCCTCTAGGTTGCTTTGAAACCGGCAGATAATCTGCTGCGTCTGATTAGCACCACATTAAACTCCCGCTGGAAGAAAATTAGGGAAGCTTAAGAAGATGACCTGCTTGGTGGGGGTATGCTATAAACGTCAGATGCTTCTGTTGACACTGGTAGGTTTTTGTGAATGGAAGGAGGAAGACAATTCCCCTCAGCTGGCCTTCCTTTCCTTTAGATCTTCTAACGGAGGAGCTTTCTTGAACGGTGTGTCCATGTGAGTTGAGTTAGGGTACAATAGGGAAAAGCCTGATGGGCGGAGTGTTCAGTTTGCGTTTGCAAAACAGAAATAAAAATTGAACATTGCAAATTAAGTGGTTTTTTCCCCTGTTGTACTCTTGACTCCAGTCACACGGATACACCATTTCAAAAAGCTACTCCATGCTGCAAAAGTAATGTACTCTGGGGTGACATTTGAAGCACATTTAGAGCACATGCCTTCCCCCCACAGAAACCTTACTCTTTCCATCTCTTTCCGCTCTGCCAGCAAGGTGAGAACATCTCCATGCCTGAGCTGTAAGCTCAGACACCACCTTAAGCTAGACTTAAGGATACCTTTGTAACTGAATTGCCATTTTAAGCCTGCCTGAACAATGCTGCCGTAACTGTTGCTCTTCAACAAGTATTCTGTGTGTTATTTTTGCCATATACAAGCCTATTTTGTGTGTGGTTGTTATTTTAAGGGGCAGAAAAGGAGGAAACAACAGGAAAATCCAGTCTGCTTTAAAGCATCCTGGATTGCTTAAATTAAAAGGCTAAAACTAGCTCATTTAAGCATCCCTTTACGCTGCAAAGGGATGACATTCTGAACTCACAAACGTGAAGAAGGAAGGATAATATCTAATAAATATATCCTCTCTTAGCATCTATTCACATCCCAGCACTAAATCCACCACAAATAATTTTCCAGCCACAAACATGGTAAAGCATTTTTGCTCCTTACTACAAGAACAGACGGTGGACCCCATGTTGGAATTGGTTTTGGAGCAAAGACCTTTTTAGTTTATCGTCTATCACCTTGAGCACGATTTTGTGGAAAGGCAGCACAGGGGGTTTATACATAAATAATATTTTGAAAGCAAGAGGAGTTACCTACATTAGAAGAATGGAGAATGAAGATGACGGACTTTGCAGAACTTGATAGACTGACAGGAAGGATCCGAAATCGACGAGATCAGAGATTTATAGAAGATTGGGAAAAGTTTACAGAGTATATGCATAATCTAAGTGAAAATCAAATAACGCTTGTAAGCTTTAATGAAGGTCTGTAAGAAGAAATGTTAGAATATGAGTAAAATAAGACTTAATTTATAAAAATAATACATGGAAGGTTTTAGAAATGTGTAAGAAATTAAGAAGGGAAGGAGTATCAGTCAAGTTGAGGGAAGTAAAAAAAAAAAGAGAATGGATGTAAAAAAGATGTATGAACTGTATTAATTTTATATCGGAAAAATTGAATAAAAATATTATATATATATATATATATATATATATATATATATGCAGGTTTTGGTGTCCTCGGGTGTCTTCCCGTGTAAAAGTTGGGGTGTCTAGGCGACGTTTCGACGAGGTCTCACTCGTCATCTTCAGGCTGGTGCTTTCGGCTTCTTGTTACTGGAACAGAGCAGGATCTCAGTGTTTGAGTTCCTATAAATACTGTTGAGGAGGTGTGGTGTATAGCCTCCAATGTTCTGGGCAGAGAGGAGGTTCCCAGGCTAGTGTGCCTTTTCTTCTTTTGTTCCTTAATTACTTGAGGGATATCTTGAGTGATTTCTTGAGTGATTTCCTGAATCCCACTTAGGTGGGTCATTAGGTGTGGATTAGTTGCTAAAGCCTTCGTGTCTTGAACTCTTGAACTTTGTGAAGAGTTTTTCTGAGAAGATGGCTGTACTGCACTTGGTTGTGCTCTGGCTTGGCTTCGTGTATAGGGGCGAGCTGTGGTTTTGTGGCCTGTGCCAGCCAGATCTGTGTAGGGATTGCAGGGGGGTGCAGCATCCGGAGGTGCCACCCTGGTTTGGCTACTGGATGGTGTCTGTAATTTATCTGTGGAGAGGGTCTGGGTTTGGGTCTGGTGTGGTTGATTGGTGATGGCGTTCTGTGTGCCTCTGGATCTGGTGTCAGATTTTGTGGGGAGGGCTAATTTCCAGATGTCTGGCAAGCGGGATGTGTCGTCACGCTTGTTCATGTTGTGAGGGTGTTTCTCTATCTCGATGGCTTCCATGATTATTCTCTTGTGGTGATGTTCCATGTTAAAGAGCAATTTGGAATCTGCAAAATTAATTTCGTGTCCTGTTTCTTTCATGTGTTGGAAAAGAGAGGAAGTTTTTTCTTCTTTTTTGACGGCATTCTTGTGTTCTGCGATCCGTGCATTTATTCGTCTGTTTGTTTGTCCAATGTACGTGGCTGGGCAGACTTTGCAGGGTATTTCATAGACCCCTTGGTTTTCCAACTGAATTTTATCCTTGGGGTTTCTGAGGATATTGGCTATTTTTTGGTTGGTGCAAAAGGCTGTTTTGATATTGTGTTTATGGAGGATTTTGCTAATTTTATCTGTAGTGCCCTTGATATAAGGAAGGAGGGCTATGCCATTGTTTTCTTCTGTGTCTTGGTTTTTGGGGGGTGTTTCTTTTTGGATTAGCTTCGTAACCCTGTTTTGCTGGTATCCATTGGCAATTAACACATTTGAGAGATTCTGTAACTCAGTTGTCAAGTGGTCTTCGTCAGCCAGGCGTTTGGTTCTGGAGATGAGAGTCTTGGCTACGGAGTTTATTTGTGCAGGGTGGTGGTGTGATTGTGCATGTAAGTAGCGGTTGGTGTGTGTTTTTTTCCGGTAG
This sequence comes from Podarcis tiliguerta, assembly GCF_965153285.1. NCBI lineage: Eukaryota > Metazoa > Chordata > Lepidosauria > Squamata > Lacertidae > Podarcis > Podarcis tiliguerta. The sequence continues at coordinate 127,556,420 of NC_139534.1, read as the reverse complement.
ATAGTGTGTCCTAGGGAGCCATCAGGTTTTTTGTAGATTAGGACGTCAAGGAAGGGAAGTTGGTTGTTGGCTTCTATTTCCATAGTGAATTGTATTTTGGGGTGTAGGCTGTTGAGATGTGTGAGGGTTACGAAGCTAATCCAAAAAGAAACACCCCCCAAAAACCAAGACACAGAAGAAAACAATGGCATAGCCCTCCTTCCTTATATCAAGGGCACTACAGATAAAATTAGCAAAATCCTCCATAAACACAATATCAAAACAGCCTTTTGCACCAACCAAAAAATAGCCAATATCCTCAGAAACCCCAAGGATAAAATTCAGTTGGAAAACCAAGGGGTCTATGAAATACCCTGCAAAGTCTGCCCAGCCACGTACATTGGACAAACAAACAGACGAATAAATGCACGGATCGCAGAACACAAGAATGCCGTCAAAAAAGAAGAAAAAACTTCCTCTCTTTTCCAACACATGAAAGAAACAGGACACGAAATTAATTTTGCAGATTCCAAATTGCTCTTTAACATGGAACATCACCACAAGAGAATAATCATGGAAGCCATCGAGATAGAGAAACACCCTCACAACATGAACAAGCGTGACGACACATCCCGCTTGCCAGACATCTGGAAATTAGCCCTCCCCACAAAATCTGACACCAGATCCAGAGGCACACAGAACGCCATCACCAATCAACCACACCAGACCCAAACCCAGACCCTCTCCACAGATAAATTACAGACACCATCCAGTAGCCAAACCAGGGTGGCACCTCCGGATGCTGCACCCCCCTGCAATCCCTACACAGATCTGGCTGGCACAGGCCACAAAACCACAGCTCGCCCCTATACACGAAGCCAAGCCAGAGCACAACCAAGTGCAGTACAGCCATCTTCTCAGAAAAACTCTTCACAAAGTTCAAGAGTTCAAGACACGAAGGCTTTAGCAACTAATCCACACCTAATGACCCACCTAAGTGGGATTCAGGAAATCACTCAAGAAATCACTCAAGATATCCCTCAAGTAATTAAGGAACAAAAGAAGAAAAGGCACACTAGCCTGGGAACCTCCTCTCTGCCCAGAACATTGGAGGCTATACACCACACCTCCTCAACAGTATTTATAGGAACTCAAACACTGAGATCCTGCTCTGTTCCAGTAACAAGAAGCCGAAAGCACCAGCCTGAAGATGACGAGTGAGACCTCGTCGAAACGTCGCCTAGACACCCCAACTTTTACACGGGAAGACACCCGAGGACACCAAAACCTGCATTCCTGTACCCGTGAAAATCTACGAAAGCAAATATATATATATATATATATATAAAATAATAATATTTTGAAGGCCTGGCTCCTCTGATAGTCATTTACTGTTAAACCAACAAGGGGAATGACCAGAACAAATTCAAAGTAATTTTTTCTTGCACACTTAAAAAAACCAACAATTTAATAGCAGCAGCTACAAGTTTGTAAGGGATAAGGGAGTGCATGTTTTGCCCCTCTGTTCTTTTATTTAATGACCTCTAACACAGTCACCCGCCTATTACAGTTAAGTAAGTACTCCACGGGCAAAAAAACCCCTCCCTATGTAGCTTTGCCGATTGATGGCTTTCCATTTCTAAATGTCAGCCTTCTCTGCTTTGATGTGTTCATAAATATATACCAGACCACTTACACCGGCCCGGCAAGCTGAAAAAGATAGATAAGATGATCCATGGCCTGTTCAACTGCTGACTTGCTCTCTCGCCCCCCTCTCTTTCTCTGCGTTCTCCGGGAGAGACATTTGGCCTGGAAGAGCCTCTTATTTACAGAAGTGGTTGTGCCATCAAAAAGAGCTGGTTGGAGAAAGTATAAAGTTTCCTCTGCCTGGCGTGCTGTTTTATGTTCAAACACGCTACAAGGTGAGTTAGTGGTAAATTGAGCTTTATTCTCGATGTGCCTGCACAGAGTAGAAAGCTAACTTCTCGTAATGATACAATGGGCAAGGGATATTGGACATAATACGCAATTGGCATCGTGGAAAAAATTACGGAGGGGAGATTTAAAATTTACAGCATGTTGTATGTTGAAAGAGAACTACCGTGTATGAAAATGATATACCTAACTGGTACCTCGCTGGTACCTAACTAGCAAAAATGTATAGAACTGCTACAGATACACGTTGGAAGTGTAACGAGGAAGAAGGCACATTTTACCACATGTGGTGGACATGCAAAAAAAAAAAAAAAAAAAAAGGTATATTGGGAAATGATTTACAATGAGTTGAAAAAAATGTTTAACATTACTTTTGTAAAAAAACAACAACCCTGAAGCTTTCTTACTAGGAATTTTAGGTTCAGAAATACCTAAGGATCAGAAGAGACTATTCATGTATGCTACAACAGCTGCCCGGATGCTGCTTGCCCAAAGATGGAAGGAGGACAGTTTACCTAAAAAAGAAGAATGGCAGATAAAGATGATGGACTCTGCTGAATTGGCGAAAATGACCGGGAAAATCAGAGATCAAGAGGACTATAAATTTAATAAAATTTCTGGGGAAATTTCTTAAGTTACTTGAAAAAACACTGTAAACATTGGCAGGATTTTAGAAACACTTGCAATGAAGCGAGAACTATAAGAATTGAGTTTTAAGAAAATATGGAGAATATGATACGATGAAGTTTGAAAAGAATATCTGGGGAAACCATGGAGGGGTGGAGGGAAGTTCGGGGATTCTGAGAATCCTATTTGTAAAATGATTATGATTTATGTAGGATGACAAATGTTAAAAGTGAAGATGAATTTAAAAAATGATTGAAAAAGAAAGCTAACTTCTCTAGCCAGGTCACATTGTACCTTTAAAGCACCATGACACAACTTTCTAAATAGGCGGTTTAAGTACCGTATTTTTCACCTATAAGACGCACCTAGTTTTTGGAGGAGGAAAACAAGAAAAAAAATATTCTGAATCCCGGAAGCCAGAACAGCAAGAGGGATCACTGTGCAGCGAAAGCAGCAATCCCTCTTGCTGTTCTGGCTTCTGGGATAGCTGCGCAGCCTGCATTCGCCCCATAAGACACACACACATTTCCCCTTACTTTTTAGGAGGGAAAAAGCGAGTCTTATAGAGCAAAAAATACAGTATGTTGTGAGTTGTGAGGAGACCCCTATTCCCCTCACAGAGTGACAATTTCCAGTGGTTTAACAGCCAATCCCTCTTCACCACAAATTCTGTGAGCATATGTTCTGCGGCCCATCTAAAGACAGTGTCTATTTCGCTCCAAAAACCTATTTTATTTGCATCGTAAAATTTATACAACACTTTTTTAAAAACAGCAGCAGCAACAACAACCCTCAAAGCAGCTTATGACAACTCTTCCTCCTGCCCTCCCAATCTCCCATTGAGTCTCACTGGATAGCTCCCCAGTTCTAACATTGGGGGGACGGACAATGCGATCACCGGTGTGCAGTTGGCTTTCAACTGGATTTGGGAGAGAAGGCTAGGCCAGAAAATGGAACAGATTATTTATTTTTAACATGGATCAATCACATACCCTCCAAGTGTCCCTATTTTCCAGGGACATCCCTAATTTGGAGAAGCCATCCCAGTTTCTGATTTCATCCTGGAATGTCCTGCTTTTCGTTAGGATGCCCCTATTTTCATTGGAGAAATGTTGAAGAAGAAGAAGAATTTGGATTTGATATCCCGCTTTATCACTACCGGAAGGAGTCTCAAAGCGGCTAACATTCTCCTTTCCCTTCCTCCCCCACAAGAAACACTCTGTGAGGTGAGTGGGGCTGAGAGACTTCAGAGAAGTGTGAGCAGCCCAAGGTCACCCAGCAGCTGCATGTGGAGGAGCGGGGAAGCGAACCCGGTTCCCCAGATTACGAGTCCACCACTCTTAACCACTACACCACACTGGCTCTCACACTGTTGGAGGGTCTTTAATAAGAAACAATTCTAAAAGTAAGGCGAGGGCCTGTTTGCTCATGCTGAATGACAGACCCTCCAAGTGTACCTATTTTCCAGGGACATCCCTGATTGAGGTTTCTGATTTGATTCTGGAATGTCCCACTTTTCCTTTCCCTATTTTCATTGGAGAAATGTCAGAGGGTATGGAGTTACCTGACCCCTGCACCGTCTGAAGACAATCCTGTATAGGGACGTTCTTAAATGTTCCATTATGTTTTCATATATGTTGGAAGCTGCCCAGAGTGGCTGGGGCAACCCAGTCAGATGAGTGGGGTATAAATAGTAAAAATTATCGTTGTGGAATGGGACGTCCCTATTTTCATCTGAGAAATGTTGGAGGGTATGTGAACCATAGAACTATAGAGTTGCAAGGGACCCAGGGTGGGGGGTGGGGCCATCCAGTCCAGCCCCCTGCAATGCAAGAATCTCAAATAAAGCATCTGGCAGATGGCCAGCCAACCTCTGCTTAAAAACTTCCAAGGATGAGCATTTAGTGTTTTTGTGTTTTTATATTGTAAACCGCCCTGTGATTCTTGGATGAAGGGCGGTATACTCATACCTCAGGTTACAGGTTGTGCGTTTTCGGGATATGGACGCGCCGAAACCCAGAAGTACTGGAATAGGTTACTTCTAGGTTTTGGTGCTCGCGCATGCGCAGAAGTACTAAATTGTGCTATGCGCAGAAGCGCCAAATCACAACCTGCACGTACGCAGATAGGTTGCGGATGCTGTGGGTTGCGAACGTGCCTCCCACATGGATCACGTTCGCAACCCGAGCGGTCACTGTACAGAAAACAAACAAACCAACCACAGGTAGTGGTGAGCATGGTGAGCTGGAAGCATCAAAGAAGCAAACTCCCCTTGTTCAGGGCAGAAAGTGAGCTAGTCTCCAAAGGCCTATTGGCGTTAAGGAGGGATCTGCCAACCAGAGCAGTCATGCCACACGTCCATTCCTCTGTTGGTTGGGCATTGGTGTTTATGCACAAACTCCCTCACTGATAGCTTTCAGGCTCTAGGTTTAGGACCTGCTGTGAGTTCAAGTCCTGCAGTGGTTTGAAGTGTGGGTCTCCCCAGCAGATAGCTGCGAAGATACTGACTCGATTCTCTTTCGACACTGACAGACGTTTTCACAAAATGGGTTTGGTCCCCCTTCTGTTGCTGCAGAGCCAGGATAGAGCCCCAACAAGGTAGCCAGAGATTTATATATTGAATAAATCCTCCTCGATTTGTAGTTTTTGAATATAAATGGAACCTTGCTTTAATGAATCTCCACTGATTGCAAATTTAGTTTCGTTAATGGGTGGGGAAACGGTTTCCAAGGTGGCTCAATTCAAATGTTTGTCATGCATGAACCTGACAGGCTCAGTGTGATTATGGAATGGAAATACTGATTTGATTTTGAATTTAATACATTGCAAGAAGGAGCCCTGCACATTTAGTCTTCCAATAAAGATTAATGATTATGAATATTAAGGAATATTTGCAGAGTTATTTTAAGGGTGGTTTCAGCTGATTTTTATTATTATTAGAATAAAGAAGAAGGGATATAAGGCATATTGTTGGTTTTACTGACACGAGTTTGAATTTCCATTAAATCCTCGCAATCTGTGCTAGCGGTGTGAGTGACTGAGATGGACACATTTGGAATACAGATGACTTGCTGGCTTTACTATTCCATGCCATGCAGTGAATGGGGTTATGGTCTGAGAGGAGTAGTAAGCAGGTAAGCAATTTGTGGGGTGGTTTTTAAGGGGTAGGAGAGAATGAATGAATGAATGAATGAATGAATGAATGAATGAACTTTATTATTTATATCCCCCCCATCTGGCTGGGTTTCCCCAGCCATTCTGGACGGCTTCCAGCAAAATATAAAAATATAATAAAACCAAATTTCGAAAACTTCCTGATACAGGGCTGCCTTCAGATGTCTTCTAAAAGTTGTGTAGTTCTTAATCTCCTTGACATCTGTTGGAAGGGTGTTCCACAGGGAGGGTGCCACTGCTGAGAAGGCCCTCTGCCTGGTTCCCTGTAACCTCACTTCTCACAATGAGGGAACCGCAAGAAGGCGCTCAGCGCTGGACCTCAGTGTCCAGGCTGAACGATGGGGGTGGAGACGCTCCTTCAGGTATACTGGGCCGAGGCCATTTAGGGCTTTAAAGGTCAGCACCAACACTTTGAATTGTGCTCAGAAACGTACTGGGAGCCAGTGAAGATCCTTTAGGAGCAGTGTTATATGGTCCTGGCAGCGACTTCCAGTCACCAGTCTAGCTGCCGCATTCTGGATTAGTTGTAGTTTCAGAGTCACCTCCAAAGGTAGCCCCACGTAGAGCGCATTGCAGTAGTCTAAGCAGGAGATAACCAGGGCATGCACCACTCTGGTGACATAGTTTGTGGGCAGGTAGGTTCTCAGCTGACATACCAAATGGAGCTGGTAGACAGCTGCCCTGGACACAGAATTGACCTGTGCCTCCATGGTGCTGCCACACTAAACGATCGAGTTCTTACACATGTTGTTGGCATGTTGTTGTTGCTGGCATCCATCTGTCTTGAGAGAAAATGGCGTGTGCCTCTGGGGATTAAGTTAAACCACTGTGTTAGCAGCACCAAAGTGACCTCCCTGGGGTGTAAGTCTGGACAGTGCGAATAGAGGTCTTGAGTTGCCCAGACAAGACCCCCTCTTGGCTTCACTGATGTCCAAAGGAAAGCAGAGCAATACATTTGGCACCAGCTTGACTGCAGGTGTTGCCAGAATGAGGCATACAAGGTGCCACCCAACTGTCTCAGGGACTCCACTCCGTGTTTGTGTTGGGATTACTCCTTCTGAAGATTTCCCACAAAGCAGAAGTTTTAGCACCAGATTTCTCCTCCTCCTAAATCGGCTACATTCCTGGTCTCACGATCCCCATCTGCCAAGTGCCAATTCTGCCAATCAAAGCGTTTCTTGCCTACATGCAAATGTGTAAACATTTAACTGATTTGTTAATTGATTAATGAACTAAAAGCCATACAACTGATTGCGCTGGCAGCCAGTACGGTAGAGCTGTATTCCCATAGTGCGCAGGGAGCAAAAGTGCTTCCCTTCTGGACATGTGTGCGGGGGACACGACAAAGAATGGAGTCATCTCCTCTCCCCTCCATAGCCAACAGACTAAACAGTTCAGAGCAAGGCAATTATCCGACAAAAGATAATTTTTGGCTTTGCAGGAGCATTTGAACCAGGCTTGCAGCTGCCGTAGAGCGTTTTCAAACAGTGACTAATTTTTCCAATCCGTTTTCTCAGGGCACCGTTTGCTGAGAGCAGGAATGGCGCTGAGATTAGCCCGGAAGGGATTGCTGCGATAAGAGGCGGCGAAGGCCTATAAATCGGGACGATGAAGCAAAAGTCTGCCGCAGGATTGCAGAGAGGCTGTTATCCAGCTCTCGGCTGTGCTCAGTCTCCCTTGCCTTCCTCTCCACAGCCGCAATTTGCTGACTGAGTAAACTGTTGACAGACCACCTTGGATCTCAAGCAATCCTTCTGGCACATGGAGCGACAGCATGGGAGGCAGGCCCAATTTTCCGCTGAGGGGGTGTGCTTGACACACCGCTGGAGGATTGGCAGCGGCCAGAGCTTAATGAGAAGCTTGCGGAGGAATCTGTGAGGTAACCTACTGCTCCGAAAAGCACCTTCTTTGGAAACGATTCTCTGGGGTACTTGGAAGTGTGGTCTTGGAACTTGCCCACTTAAGGGGGAAGCACCTGCCTTTCCACAGAAACCGCCCCATCTGCCATCATGATTCCTGCGACGGCCCCTGCAGAATGAAAAAGTGGCCCACTGACACCATTCAGCGCTGCTCCCCGTAAATTTAAATCTAGGGCAAAAGCAGCAGCTCTCCACTGTCCTTTCCCTGCCCCAGCCTCCACATCTGCAGCTAGAGGACCAGAATGCTGCTTGCTAAATGAAGCTGAAGGCTAGAAGATTCAAGAGAGGGCCTTCTGGCAGTTCCCTCATTGTGAGAAGCAAAGCTACAGGGAACCAGGCAGAGGGCCTTCTTGGTAGTGGCGCCTGCCCTGTGGAACGCCCTCCCATCAGATGTCAAAGCGATAAATAACTACCTGACATTTAGAAGACATCTTAAGGCAGCCCTGTTCAGGGAAGTTTTTAATATATGATATTTCACTGTATTTTTGTTTCTATGGAAGCCGCCCAGAGTGGCTGGGGAGGCCCAGCCAGATGGGCGGGGTACAAATAATAAATTATTATTATATTATAAGAGAGCCCCCTCCCACAAGAGGCAGCGATGCTTGCCTAATTCAGATGCATTCAAAAGAGGATTCGACAAATTTGTGGAGGAGGAGGCTATCCATGACTAGTAGCTACATTGGCTTACTCTGCAAGTGTTCCAGAAAAACTGGGACATCCCCTTTCCCCCACGAGCGCATGGCGGCCATCTTGGGCACCGTGATACTGCCTGATTTTGTGCCAAGATCTCACCCCCCAAAAGCACTTTCTTGGGGACCGTGATCTCACACAGTACCCCCAAAGGCATGGTTTTTGGGCACAGTGAGAGCACAGCCCTGAAAAAAGCATATCTCCTGTGCCTCGCTCGGGAGCATCGATGGGAAGAGATAGTTCCCAGTTTGGGGACTCAGCATGTTGGAGATTATGCAATGGCTTTGCTTGCTGTTGGGATGCTGCTAAGGAATCGGGGGCAATTGGCAAGCCCCCAGCTGGCTCCAGCCCACCGGCCGACGTGCTGGTTGAACTCCAGTCCTTGGTGCAGCATGAATCTATGACCCAGAGCTTCAGAAGCTGGGCACACAAATCAGCAGAGTAAACACACAAGAGAAGTGGCAGGGAGAGGCTGTGTAAAGCATATTTGTTGCTGTTGTTTAGTCGTGTCCGACTCTTTGTGACCCCATGGACCAGAGCACGCCAGACACTCCTGTCTTCCACAGCCTCCCGCAGTTTGGTCAAACTCATGCTGGTAGCTTCGAGAACACTGTCCAACCATCTCGTCCTCTGCCGTCCCCTTCTCCTTGTGCCCTCCATCTTTCCCAACATCAGGGTCTTTTCCAAGGAGTCTTCTCTTCTCATGAGGTGGCCAAAGTACTGGAGCCTCAGCTTCAGGATCTGTCCTTCCAGTGAGCACTCAGGGCTGATTTCCTTCAGAATGGAGAGGTTTGATCTTCTTGCAGTCCATGGGACTCTCAAGAGTCTCCTCCAGAACCATAATTCAAAAGCATCAATTCTTTGGCGATCAGCCTTCTTTATGGTCCAGCTCTCACTTCCATACATCACTACTGGGAAAACCATAGCTTTAACTATATGGACAGTTTATTCAGCGTATGTCAGGACAAAAGGAAAAACATGTCTTCTCTCTTTCATGTCTATACACACAAATGTAAGTTCCCAGCAAGCTGTGCTGGAGTGTAAACAGGCATGTGACATACAACAATTCCACAGGTCTGCTTTCCCTGGTCAAAGGTCAGAGGGGGCAGGGTTTCTGTTGAGGCAGGTGATTAGCTGTGGGAGGAGCTTATCAGTGTTTGCAGGGCAGCGGCTGAAGAAGTTTGAACCATCTTTTAGATTTAGGGGAGCTAGTCTCAAGCCCAACGACACATTCTCAAGATGGAGGGGGAGGGAACAGCTGCAGTCGCCTGCGGTTCCTGCGCAATGTTTGCCATCTTGCCAAAGGTTGCAGGCAGCTTTACGTGCAGCAATTGCATGTTGATTGCCCTCCTAAAAGACAAAGTCCAGCAACTGGAGGAACGTGTAGCTACGCTCCAAAGAATTAGAGAGCTGGAGCTCTTCTTGGAAGCAACAGAGCACACTGTCTCCACCAAGGAGGAGACAGGGGACTCCCCTGAGAAGGAGGCTAGTTCACCAACACAGGAGCCCGATATGTGGAGAAACGTGACTCAAAGAAGTAGGAGGCCCAGGGTTCGCTCTGATTGTCTAGAAATACACAATCGCTTTGAGGTCCTCTCCCCTAGCATGGAAGACGAAGAGCAGACTCCATTTGAGGATCTCTCCCTCATTACAGTCGATCACGTATATGAAGATGAGCAGCAAAGTCAGTCCTCAGGGAATGTGCAGGCGACCTTGGAACGGACCGCTCACGGAAGATCCCCGACCAAACCTAAGAGGAGGCGTGTAGTGGTGATAGGGGATTCCCTACTGAGGGGAACAGAAGCAGTGATCTGTGGGCCTGACAAGATGTCTCGGGAAGTGTGCTGTCTCCCCGGGGCTAAGATCCAAGATGTAACTGAACGACTGCAAAGAATCATAAAACCCACTGACAAATACCCCTTCCTCTTGGTTCATGTGGGAACCAATGACACTGCAAGCAATAGCCTCCAGAAGATCAAAAGAGACTACGAGGCTCTGGGCAGGAAATTGAAGCAATTAAATGCACAAATCGTCATCTCATCTATCCTCCCAGTTGAACGACGTGGCCCAGGGAGAGAGAGGAAAATAGTGGAAGTAAACAGCTGGCTTCGCAAATGGTGTAAACAGGAACGGTTTGGATTCTTAGATCACGGACTGCAGTTTCTTGAGGATGGACTTCTGGCAAGCGATGGGCTGCACCTCACAACGGTTGGGAGGAATGTTTTTGCCAAAAAACTAAGAAACCTCATCAGGAGGGCTTTAAACTGACTAATGTGGGGGAGGGAGACAGTGCTCCTGAAGGTAGGAGTCTATTAATTGATGAAGATGATCATCCAAATGTCATAGACCAAATGGAGCAAACAGCAAGCAGACCTAGTGGTGGGAGGAAAAAATCCTTAAATAAGAGACACGGGGGAATGACTAATGGACTTCAATGTCTGTACACTAATGCACAAAGCATGGGAAATAAACAAGATGAGCTTGAGCTCTTGGTACAGCAAACTAAATATGACATAATAGGCATCACTGAAACCTGGTGGGATAAGTCCCACGATTGGAATGTAAAAATGGAGGGATACAATCTATTTCAGAGAAACAGACCAGACAAGAAAGGAGGAGGAGTGGCGTTATATGTCAGGGATGTGTATACCTGTGAAGAGATCCAAGATTTAGAACCTCAAAGCCAAAGTGAGAGCATTTGGGTCAAAATTAAGGGAGAGAAGAATAATAGTGACCTCATTGTGGGAGTTTACTATAGATCCCCAAGCCAAACGGAGGACATAGATGATGCCTTCCTGGAACAGATGGCCAAGCATGCAAAAGGAAGGGAGATAGTAGTAATGGGGGACTTCAATTACCCAGATATTTGTTGGATGTCAAACTCAGCCAAGAGCATAAGGTCAAACAGATTCCTCACTGGCCTTGCAGACAACTTCATTGTCCAGAAAGTGGGAGAAGCAACAAGAGGAACAGCCATTTTAGATCTGGTCCTAACCAATGTCGATGACCTGGTTAATGGGGTAGAAGTGGAAGGATCATTAGGCGCAAGTGATCATGCTCTTCTGAAGTTTACTATACAACGGAAAGGAGCAGCCAAGCATACTAGGACTCAATTTCTTGACTTTAAGAAAGCCGACTTCATAAAACTTAGGGAAGTGCTGGGTGAGATCCCATGGACAGTAATACTAAAAGGAAAGGGAGTTCATGATGGCTGGGAGTTTGTTAAGAGGGAGATAGTAAAAGCACAACTTCAGGCAATACCAATGAGACGGAAACATGGAAGGTGCCTAAAGAAGCCAGGGTGGCTATCTAAAGAACTTTTAACTGAGTTAAGATTAAAAAAGGATGTGTACAAAAAATGGAAAAGGGGGGAAACCACCAAAGAGGAATTCAAACAAATAGCCAGCACGTGTAGACACAAAGTCAGAAAAGCTAAAGCACAGAATGAACTCAGGCTTGCTAGAGAGGTTAAAAGCAACAAAAAAGGCTTCTATGGGTATGTTCGTAGCAAAAGGAAGAACAAAGAAACAGTGGGGTCACTCAGAGGAGAAGATGGTGAAATGCAAACAGGGGACACAGAAAGGGCTGAACTCCTCAATGCCTTCTTTGCCTCAGTCTTCTCCGATAAAGAAAACAATGCCCGACCTGAAGAATTTGGAGGAAATGATTCAGCAGAGGAAACACAGCCCAGAATAACTAAGGAGATAGTACAAGAATACTTGGCTAGTTTAGATGTATTCAAGTCTCCAGGGCCAGATGAACTGCATCCAAGAGTATTAAAAGAACTGGCAGATGTGATCTCAGAACCACTGGCAGTCATCCTTGAGAATTCCTGGAGAACAGGCGAAGTCCCGGCAGACTGGAGGAGGGCAAATGTTGTCCCTATTTTCAAAAAGGGGAAAAGAGAGGACCCAAATAATTACCGCCCAGTCAGTCTAACATCAATACCAGGGAAGATTCTGGAGCAGATCATTAAGCAAACAATCTGTGAGCACCTAGAAAGGAATGCTGTGATCACCAATAGTCAGCATGGATTTCTGAAAAATAAGTCATGTCAGACTAACCTGATCTCATTTTTTGACAGAATTACAAGCCTGGTAGATGAAGGGAACGCAGTGGATGTAGTCTACCTTGATTTCAGCAAGGCATTTGACAAGGTGCCCCATGATATTCTTGTAAAGAAGCTGGTAAAATGCGGTCTTGACTATGCTACCACTCAGTGGATTTGTAACTGGCTGACTGACCGGACCCAAAGGGTGCTCATCAATGGTTCCTCTTCATCCTGGAGAAGAGTGACTAGTGGGGTGCCACAGGGTTCTGTCTTGGGCCCGGTCTTATTCAACATCTTTATCAACGACTTGGATGATGGACTCAAGGGCATCCTGATCAAATTTGCAGATGACACCAAACTGGGAGGGGTGGCTAACACCCCAGAAGACAGGATCACACTTCAAAACGACCTTGACAGATTAGAGAACTGGGCCAAAACAAACAAGATGAATTTTAACAGGGAGAAATGTAAAGTATTGCACTTGGGCAAAAAAAATGAGAGGCACAAATACAAGATGGGTGACACCTGGCTTGAGAGCAGTACATGTGAAAAGGATCTAGGAGTCTTGGTTGACCACAAACTTAACATGAGCCAACAGTGTGACGCGGCAGCTAAAAAAGCCAATGCAATTCTGGGCTGCATCAATAGGAGTATAGCATCTAGATCAAGGGAAGTTATAGTGCCACTGTATTCTGCTCTGGTCAGACCTCACCTGGAGTACTGTGTCCAGTTCTGGGCACCACAGTTCAAGAAGGACACTGACAAACTAGAACGTGTACAGAGGAGGGCAACCAAAATGGTCAAAGGCCTGGAAACAATGCCTTATGAGGATCGGCTAAGGGAGCTGGGCATGTTTAGCCTGGAGAAGAGGAGGTTAAGGGGTGATATGATAGCCATGTTCAAATATATAAAAGGATGTCACCTAGAGGAGGGAGAAAGGTTGTTTCCTGCTGCTCCGGAGAAGCGGACACGGAGCAATGGATACAAACTACAAGAAAGAAGATTCCACCTAAACATTAGGAAGAACTTCCTGACAGTAAGAGCTGTTCGACAGTGGAATTTGCTGCCAAGGAGTGTGGTGGAGTCTCCTTCTTTGGAGGTCTTTAAGCAGAGGCTTGACAACCATATGTCAGGAGTGCTCTGATGGTGTTTCCTGCTTGGCAGGGGGTTGGACTCGATGACCCTTGTGGTCTCTTCCAACTCTATGATTCTATGATTCTATGATTCTATGATTCTTAAGGTGGAACGGAACATCAATATCCTAACACTTGCCTGATCAGCAATGCTTCTGAATACCAGTTGCTGGAAGTCAGAGGAGAGGAAGAGTGCACTTATGGTTAGAGCCTGCTTATGGGCTTCTCATAGGCATCTGCTGGGCCACTGTGAGGACAGGATGCTGGACTAGATGGGCCACTGGCCTGATCCAGAAGGCACTTCTTGTACTCTTAAAGCAAATGGCAGGACTAGGGAAGCGATGGGCAGAAGTCCTTGCCTGATTCAGTGGTGGATTTAAAGGTGCAGAGTACACTTCCACACATCCCTTTTGAATTCCACATTTATGATTATTTGCACTCAGGATGCTATCAGGGCAGTCACACAGCAACCCGCTTTCAATCTTATTTGCGCCTGCATATGTTTTAGGGTGGTCATGCTGCTTCATGTCCAGTCTGGGCTTCCCATACGCATCCAGTTGTCTGCCGTGAAACAGGAAGCCGGACAAGGCAGGCTCGCCTTATCTCCTTTAGTTGTTGTTTGGGGGCCTCGCTAAGCTGAATACAACTCTGGACACCTGAAGGATATTTGCACAAAGTCCTTCAAAGATTTCTCTCTGGAGAGCAGTGTGTCTGTTTTGTTTTGTTTTAAAAGTTCTGTTTTCTCAAACCCACAAATTCCTGTGGAATTCAATGAAACTACTGAAGAAGCAGGGATTTTTTTGAGGCTTGGAATCTTCGAACACCTGGGAGGTTTCTCTGCACATCTCCTGGAATCGCAAAGAGGAAGCTTCCTCCAGAATTCCCCTTTGCTTGCAGAAAAGTCTTGGCTGTTTTGCTTGGCTCTCTCCCCCCTCTCCACTTTCTTACCTGAGCTGTAATAACACAGCTCTGTGAAGAGAGTCCTGGCACGCACACTCTGAAAGGCACTATACAACTCTCGCTTGTTGGTTTTGGCCTCGGCCGTGGACCTGCAGTGTAGCTGTGGCAGTGCGTCTGGGGTTTTTGCATTTGTCCCACTGAATCGCTCCAGAGGAAGAAGAGAAGAAGAAGAGTTTGGATTTGATATCCCGCCTTTCACTCCCTTTAAGGAGTCTCAAAGCGGCTAACATTCTCCTTTCCCTTCCTCCCCCACAACAAACACTCTGTGAGGTGAGTGGGGCTGAGAGACTTCAGAGAAGTGTGACTAGCCCAAGGTCACCCAGCAGTTGCATGTGGAGGAGCGGAGACGCAAACCCGGTTCCCCAGATTACGAGACTATCGCTCTTAACCACTACACCACACTGGCTCTTGTATCTTTTCCTAGCCACCCAGAAGAGCAACATCCTGACAATGAGGAAGTACAAGTGGCTTGGGAAAGGGCAACCCAAGAGATCGAGTGGCTCCCTTATCAAGAAAAGGTGGCAACGTTTAGGTTTTTTGGTTTAGAGAAATCGGGTCCTCCCTTAAAGAGGGCACATATTGTGGTGAGACCTGGAAACCTACACCATGTTGTGGGTGGGTACAACTGGTCACCCACAACACCCGATTGGTAGGTCCCTCGTATCTGGGTGTAATCTGGCCAATGGGACGCAGTCCAAACAGTTTGAGGGACCTATTTATGCCCATGCACGTGACCCAGAGCTTCCTCTTTTGGCGGAACACCCGCCCACCTCTGTCGTTGGGGCACGGCAGTAATTTTCCCCACTTGGCTGATTGGCTGTTGCCATTTGGGTTTCGCCTGCCACGTAGCAAATCATCACAACTTGTAAGGTTGCGGATAGGCTCTGGTTCAGGTGATAGGGATGGGAGAACGCTCTCGCCATCCCTATGTGACGGGTATTCTGTTAAAGGAATCCAGGGACTCGATGGTTTGGCCAACCCCTGAGAGGGGGTTGTGCCTGTGCCTGAGTCCAGGGGGACATTTGGGTGGCGGAGATAGCCTATTCCCGGGCTTTCCGCTTATCCAGGTGTTCACCCTTGGCTGACCTGTGCTGGAACCCTGGGTCAGCGCTACCTGCATGGCAGGGAGCTAGTCGAACCAGAGCCTATGCAACCACTCACTTTCTGTAATCAATAAAGTTGTGGCCTAAATTCTGCCAGAAACTAAAATTTGAGTCAAGTGTGAATTTATTTAGGGGGGAGGTTTCTGGGTCTGAACACTTAAAACACAAGGAAGAGGAGACATGATAGAAAATCATAAATTATGCTTGGCACAGAGAAGGTAGATAGGGAACAGTTTCTCTCCCTCTCTCAAACTAGAAATTGTGGACATCCAATGAACGTCAGGATCGCTCAGTTGGTAGAGCATAAGCCTCAGGGTTTTTTGCCTTCTTTATTTTTTTTAAATTAAAAAATAATAGTTGACAAATAATAGTCATAAATAAATAAGAATAAAAATGTGCATCCCACCGCTGAGATCATTCCATTCTAGTTATCCAACTTCCCAAATTTTCAACACCTCTTGTGATGATTTGACCCTTTTTTTTTTAACAGTACAAATTCTACAAACACCTTCCATATCTTGTCAGAATCATTTCTCCTGCGTATTCCCCATCGTACCTTAATGGCACACATTAATTTATCATTAATAGCTGTATCCCACGCCTCTTTATACCATTCTTCCATTTTATATTCTGCTTGCCCCTTCTACTTCCTAGCTATCATAATTCGTGCAGCTGTCAGTAAATTTGTGAGCAGGTCCTTCACAGCCTGCGAACCTTCCACCTCGTCGTAAACTGATAATAATGCTACCTCTGGACTTTCGGTCAGCTTTAACCCAGTGATTTCTCCAGTTATCTCCTTAAACACCCTTTGCCAAAAAAGTTGTACACCTTTACACCCCCACCACATGTGAACATAATTCCCTGTTTCCTGGCATCCCCTCCAACATAACACCGAAACTAATTAATAATAATTTTATTTTATTCTTATGAACAACATTTTCTTTTTTTCTTGAATAATTTTTATTGGTTTTCCAGTTACATACTCCACATACACATATTGTGTTACATTTTACATTACTTGCTCCTGAGAGCTGCCTTCCTTCCTTCCTTCTTCTGGCTTTTTTGTATCACATCTAACTTTTTTGCATTGTCTTTGTCCGTTTTGCATATTGTTATTCTTCTTCCATATTTGTCCATATTTGTCCATTGAGTATTTTTACACAAATAAATCTTTCTATTTACACAATTCTTGTTGTCTATCTATATTCTTTTGCAACTGTTATTAATTACATTAGTCACATTATACATTTTACTTCTTATTATTTTTATTATCCGGTGAATTTCTTTGTATTTCACATTATGAGGTTTATTTCAGTTCTACTGGTTATTTCACCTTATTTTTCCTATATACCACATAATTTTTTCCCATTCTTTTTGAAATGTTTCCTTGCCCTGTTGTCTAATTTTCGCCGTTAGCTAGTTCTGCGTATTCCATTACCTTCTGTCGCCATTGTTCGATTGTTGGTAGTTGCTGTAGTTTCCAAAACTGGGCTAATAATAACCTTGCCGCTGTTGTTGCGTAGAAAAACAGTTTCTGATCATTCTTAACAATATCTTTTCCTACCATTCCCAACAAGAATGCCTCTGGCTTTTTCAAAAACATATAGTTATGGACAACATTTTCAACATACGATTCTCCCATATTTCCCCTCAGCTTTGACTATCTCTCTCTGCCTTGTTGTCTCCTTTTCCCATACCTCTTTTAATTGAGAGCATAAGACTGTTAATATCAGGGCCATGGGTTCGAGCCTCACATTGCACAAAAGTTTCCTGCATTGCAGCAGGTGGGACTAGATGATCCTCGTGGCCCCTTGCAAGACTAAACTCCTATGAATGAACGTTGGCAGATTCAGGACAGACAAAATAATTTCTTCACACAGGACATAGTTAAACCATGGAACTCACTCACACAAGAGGCGGCGATGGCTACCAACTTGTGATGGCTTTAGAAAAGGCCTGGGCAATCAAATGAAAGTATTCCTTTATGTGACGACAGCCGCCAGGATGCTTATAGCAAGAAAATGGAAAGGGAGAAAAATCCCATCAATGAAAGAATGGCAAATAAAATTTTGTGAATACAGTGGTACCTCAGGTTACATATGCTTCAGGTTACATACACTTCAGTTTACAGACTCCGCTAACCCAGAAATAGTACCTCGGGTTAAGAACTTTGCTTCAGGATGAGAACAGAAATTGGGCTCTGGCGGCGCGGCGGCAGCAAGAGGCCCCATTAGCTAAAGTGGTGCTTCAGGTTAAGAACAGTTTCAGGTTAGGTAGGACCTCCGGAACGAATTAAGTACTTAACCTGAGGTACCACTGTATATAAATCTGGCAAGACTCACAGCATTTATAAGGGGACAATCGGACCAAAAATTATTAAAAGAATGGGGATGTGCTAAAGAGTATATGAAAAAACGTTGTTCTGGAGTCAGCATATCGGTATGTAATGAATGATGCTTTGCAGGGTTAAAGAAAAAGAAAAATGGCGTCAAAAAGTATAAAGATAGAAATTATCTACATTAGACACAACAATTTAGAAAGAGTAAAAATTTTGAGGTCTTAGAACAAAGGAAGGAAGTCAGTATGTGTATATGTATGTAATGACTAGATTAGAATGAAGATGTGGTTTTATTTGTAGATGTGTGTGTGTGTGTGTTTTCTTTTTCTTTGGTGTTCTTTTTTTCTTGTTTGTATAGTTTTATTTTGGATTCAATGTTTGTAATTTTTGTTGTAATTTTGCACTGAAAATAAAATTTTAAAAAATTTAAAAAGAAAAAAAGAAGAGAAAAGGACTGGGCAAATTCATGTTTTGCCTCCACAGTTGGAGAAACCAGCGCTTCTGAATACCACTTGCTGGAAACTACAGGAGGGGAGAGGGCTCTTGTGCTCGGATCCTGCTTGGAGATTTTCCATAGGCACCTAGTTGGCTACTGTAAGAACAGGATGCTGGACTATGGAAGATGGGTGACACCTGGCTTGAGAGCAGTACATGTGAAAAGGATCTAGGAGTCTTAGTTGACCACAAACTTGACATGAGCCAACAGTGTGACGCGGCAGCTAAAAAAGCCAATGCAATTCTGGGCTGCATCAATAGGAGTATAGCATCTAGATCAAGGGGAGTAATAGTGCCACTGTATTCTGCTCTGGTCAGACCTCACCTGGAGTACTGTGTCCAGTTCTGGGCACCACAGTTCAAGAAGGACACTGACAACCTGGAACGTGTCCAGAGGAGGGCAACCAAAATGGTCAAAGGCCTGGGAACGATGCCTTATGAGGAACGGCTAAGGGAGCTGGGCATGTTTAGCCTGGAGAAGAGGAGGTTAAGGGGTGATATGATAGCCATGTTCAAATATATAAAAGGATGTCACATAGAGGAGGGAGAAAGGTTGTTTTCTGCTGCTCCAGAGAAGCGGACACGGAGCAATGGATCCAAACTACAAGAAAGAAGATTCCACCTAAACATTAGGAAGAACCTCCTGACAGTAAGAGCTGTTCGACAGTGGAATTTGCTGCCAAGGAGTGTGGTGGAGTCTCCTTCTTTGGAGGTCTTTAAGCAGAGGCTTGACAACCATGTCAGGAGTGCTCTGATGGTGTTTCCTGCTTGGCAGGGGGTTGGACTTGATGGCCCTTGTGGTCTCTTCCAACTCTTCTATGATTCTATGATTCTATGATTCTATGACTAGATAGGCCATTGGTCTGACCCTGGAGGCTCTTTTTACATACTTATGTCTTGGGGAGAGGAGATCAAAAGGACCCTCTTCCCAGTTCCCTCTCCTGCTCTATCCCTCTATTTGTTCTGCTTTTCTTCTTGAGCCTCCGTACAAACACCAGTTGGGGGGTTTCCTCTCCTGCAAAACCTGCAGTTCTGAAGCCCCACTTCAGATCAAACGGTGGTACCCGCTTTCGACAAAGGATATTTCCCTTTCTCCTTTGACAGAAAGGCCGGTTTCAGAAACAAGAGGGAGGGGGAAAGATAGCACAGACAGGGGGCCCTTGGCCTAATCCCAACCACCCCCAATATATTTGCTTTTCCTACCGAAGCCAAGGTGAGAAAACTCAGGGGCGGCTTTTAAGGCATCACCTGGGAAAATACAAACCTCCTTTCATCTCTGGCTTCCTCCTCCTCCTCTTTTCCCACTCTGTGTGTTTGAGCTCCCAGCTGCTCCAACATCTCTCCTTCCTCAGCAAGGAGGAGATGCTCCTTTGCAGGGCTCAGGGAAAAGGACGCGCCTTCCCAGGGAACAAATGCAGGAGGAGAACATTTGCTCGGCTTCAATCCCAGGACATTGAGCGCATCCCCTGTGTGTGTGTCTGCACAGCAGCCGGCCCATGTGCTCCTGCAACAGAGTGTTGAAAATGCCCTTGAGAGATTTTAAATATCAAAGCCGGCCTGCTGCTGCCTTTAATCATCTGGATAATCAGTTGAAAAGCAACCCATGGGAGAAGGCCCTCAGCGCCGGCCTTCCTTTATTTTTGATTTATTGCTTATCCATCTCCCTGTCTGAGGCATCAACGTCCCCTTATCTCCGTCCATTCTTACAACAACCCTGGGGGGGATTCCCATCTTTTGCAGACAGGGAGCAAAGGCAGAGAGATAATGGCACACCAGACGAAGCCCACCCACTGTAGTTGTGCCAGGATCCAAATATAGCCTAAAGGTAAAGGGACCCCTGACCATTAGGCCCAGTCGTGAATGACTCTGGGGTTGCGGTGCTCATCTCGCTTTATTGGCTGAGGGAGCCGGTGTACAGCTTCTGGGTCATGTGGCCAGCATGACTAAGCCGCTTCTGGCGAACCAGAGCAGCACATGGAAATGCCGTTTACCTTCCTGCAGGAGCGGTACCTATTTAGGTACTTGCACTTTGACGTGCTTTCGAACTGCTAGGTTGGCAGGAGCAGGGACCAAGCAACCGGAGCTCACCCTGTTGCGAGGATTCGAACCGCCAACCTTCTGATCAGCAAGTCCTAGGCTCTCTGGTTTAACCCACAGCGCCACCCGCAACCCCAAATATAGCTTATGCCGGTCCAAATGCCCCACCTCAATTTCCTTGGGCAATGGAGCATTCTCCCCCTCTCCAGCCCTGCGTTACCCCCAAAACCAGTTCTGCAGCAAAAGCGCTGACAGGACATGGTAGTTGAATACTGTCTCAAATCCAGAGAATTTTGCACTAAGATGCTCGTGAATTTTCACGGGAGCATTTTTTAAATGGTCATGTATACCTGAAGAAGTGTCTCCACCCCCACCGTTCAGCCTGGACACTGAGGTCCAGCTCCGAGGGCCTTCTGGCGGTTCCCTCACTGCGAGAAGTGAGATAAATAAATGAAAATTAAAATTGTCCGGTATCCCCTTAGAGACCAACTAAGTTTGTTCTGGGCATAAGCTATCGTGTGCATGCACACTTCTTCAGATACCTCATGTTATGTTTGCTTCAGGTTGTGCGTTTTCAGGTTGCGTCCCGCGGCAATCCAGAAGTACCGGAAAGGGTCACTTCTGGGTTTTGTCGTTCGCGCATGTGCAGACGTGCAAAATGACGTCACACACATGCGCAGAAGTGGCAAATCGCGACCTGGGCATGTGCAGATGCGCAGACACCAGTTGCATTCTTTTCAGGTTGCGAATGGGCCTCCAGAATGGATCCCGTTCGCAACCAGAGGTGCCACTGTATTTATTTTGACTGTGGAAGACCAACACAGCTACCTACCTGATGCGAGAAGTGAGGTTACAGGGAACCAGGCAGAGGGCCTTCTTGGTGGTGGCACCCTCCCTGTGGAATGCCTTCCCATCAGATGTTAAGGAATACTATACTCCATGTAATGTTTACTCCTTAGCCTTTTCTCCCCTCAAAAAATCCTGCAAGGCAGTGGAGGTTTAGCGCCAGAGATTTCCTTCTCCTAGATGGGCTCCCTTCCCAGGTTGACAAGCCCCATCTTCCCCTCACTTCCCCCTACAGCATGTGCAGAAATCATCTTCTTAACCATTGCCCCCACTATTGCTCTTGTCCTCCACAATCCACCTGATCCTGTCTTCGCCAGTGTGGTGTAGTGGTTAAGAGCAGTGGAGTCGTAATCTGGTGAACCGGGTTCGCTTCCCCGCTCCTCCACATGCAGCTGCTGGGTGACCTTGGGCTGGTCACACTTCTCTGAAGTCTCTCAGCCCCACTCACCTCACAGAGTGTTTGTTGTGGGGGAGGAAGGAAAAGGAGAATGTTAGCCGCTTTGAGACTCCTGAAGGGTAGTGAAAGGCGGGATATCAAATCCAAACTCTTCTTCTTCTTCTTCTTCTTCTTCTTCTTCTTCTTCTTCTTCTTCTTCTTCTTCTTCGCATGCAGGGGAAGTCCCTAACTCACCAAGGGTTCTTGAGCCATCGGTTACCTTTACTTGGTTTAGCCAGCCAGTCAAAACCATTTCCTGGGATTGTGGCCAGTGTCGCATGTTGACAGCTTCTAGGAGCCACAGGTGAGATCTGAGTGCAAGAGCGGGACCAAAGGGGGGCAAACTACCCCAGAAAAAGCATGTCCTATCCCCCATCAGAGGCACTACGCCTCCCCAAACACCCCGTACACGATGGACCAGTGGGTCAGGGTCAGCTTCCTGTGTTTCTATGGTGTTCTGTTTGGCAATTGCAACTAGTAACTAATAGCTGTAGCATTCATGCATTTTTCTCAAGAACCATCTCTATCTGTCACCTCATCTGGTGCCTGTGAATTCCGTAAATTAATTACTTGTTGTGTGAAGAAGATCTTCCTCTCATCTGTCCTGGGCTTCCTGCCAGTAGATTTCAATGGGTGACCCTGAGTAGTAGGATTATGAAAGAGGGAGTGGAGGCAAAAATCCTCTCTCTCTCTCTGTCTCTCTTATAGCTGTCAACGTTTCCCTTTTTTAAAGGGAAATTCCCTTATTCTGAATAGGATTCCTTGCAAGAAAAGGGAAACGTTGACAGCTATGCTCTCTCTCTCTCTCGTATGCAATGTTTATAACAGTAACAGTCTATGGACTATTTTGCTGAAAGCAGCAATGATCTGTACCAGTTTAGGATTTGTTGTCCAAAACACCAGGTTGACAAAGGCCGGTGTACAGCTTTGTTCTATGCTGCAACGAAGAACAAAGCATGAACGAAGATCTACACCTGCACCGAACAGCTGTGGCATTCACAACGGCTCTGACACGTAGGTCACAGATCTCGAAATTATAGAATCACATCACAGAATTGTAGAGCTGGAAGGTACCATAAGGGTCCCTCTTCTTCCCACAAGCCTCAGCCTGTATATTTTTTCCTGCTCAGTCACAGATTTTTGGGTCTTATGGCTCTACAGTCTTTGCCATGAAATGGTATGCTTGGAAGCGTGGGGGTCAGTGGCTGGGAGAATGAAAAGATCAGGGACTGTGTCCCTACTATGCTCAGTTCTTTACACTGCAAGTGTAACAGCAGGGATCATTCCATTTGTAATTTAAAGGTTAATCCTGTTATCAGTAAGGCAAGGAATGAAGCAAGGGCAAGTTGACTTTTCTATTTTTGATGGGGGTAAGCTCTGCTTGTAATGAGTATATTAAATGTGTCAGAGCACCGGCAGAGTCTTGTCATTACAACAACAACAAAAAGTTAATTTTGGTGTCTCGGGTCAAAATGGTTGTGTGTAAATAGTTCCGTTATTACTGTTCCCCTTCTTTCTTGCAGACATCTGTGTTTCATAGCAACCTGAATAATAAATAGTCTCTTAAAAAAAAAAAAGGCTGCATTTATTTGCCTTTCACTTCCCTGTTCCAAAGACAACACTGTGACCATTCGACCACACAGACTGCTGACAGAGTGACCTCAGTACCTGAAGACAGATGAAATGGCTGCAAGATCACCTGTATTAGAAAGGTACGCACAGAACTATAGAAGCATTAATGCTGAAGGCTGCATCTGACATCATGTGTACAAATAATAATTTGCCCATTACAGAATACAGGCTCTACAATAATGTCCACAGCATTAAAGTGCATAATAATAAAACAAGAACATTTTTTTTTTAAAAAAGCAAGGAACTATCAAATACAATTTAGAGCAGGTAAGTAAAAGGAGTAACACCTAAAAGCCTATTGTAAAAATAAAGATAAAAAGGTAAAGGAGCCCTGGACGGTTAAGTCCAGTCAAAGGCAACTATGGGGATGTGGCATTCATCTCGCTTGCAGGCCGAGGGAGTCGGCGTTGGTCCGCAGACAGCTTTCCAGGTCATGTGGCCAGCAGGACTAAACTGCTTCTGGTGCAACGGAACACTGTGATGAGTGCCAGAGCACATGGAAACGCCACTTACCTTCCCGCCTCAGTGGTACCTATTTATCTACTTGCACTGGCATGCTTTCGAACTGCTAGGTTGGCAGAAGCTGGGATAGAACAACGGGAGCTCACCCCGTCACTCAGATTCGAACTGCTGACCTTCTGATCGGCAAGCCCAAGAGGCTCAGTGGTGTAGACCCACATCCCCCCTGGAGATAGCATACCTGTGGGGTAGGTGTTCAGTCCTGGTGTCCAGTGAAATGTGGACATGTAGATAGAGCTCAACCTTACACCTGAATCAAGATATATGAAAAACTGATCTATTTTAATTTATTTTTCAGGTGTTGTTTAGTTGTTTAGTCGTGTCTGACTCTTCGTGACCCCCTGGACCAGAGCATGCCAGGCACTCCTGTCTTCCACTGCCTCCCGCAGTTTGGTCAGACTCATGCTGGTAGCTTCGAGCACACTGTCCCACCATCTCGTCCTCTGTCGTCTCCTTCTCCTTGTGCCCTCCATCTTTCCCAACATCAGGGTCTTTTCCAGGGAGTCTTCTCTTCTCATGAGGTGGCCAAAGTATTGGAGCCTTAGCTTCACGATTTGTCCTTCCAGTGAGCACTCTGTCACAGCTAAAATGGCCGCTGTTTCTTTAATGCGTAAAAAAGCTGGGTCAGCATAAGTCAGCGGCCTGCACCGGGTTGTATATATAGAGTGAGAAATGGTAGTATTGGGTTGGGTTGGTTGGTTGGTGAAAGCTGGTAGTGTTGACGTGTGTACAGTTGGCCAGTCGCTTTTGCAGAAAGACTTTTAAGAATAAAAGCAGAAAGTACTCTGCAAGGATACTTTTCTTGTGGACTCTTTTATGCCGACAAGGGTCCGAGGACCAGGCTGAGGCAACAAAGGGAGGTCAGAACCCTTTGTTGTTGTTGTTGTTGTTGTTGTTTTTTACAAACACTGACACACTCAGGTCTGATTTCCTTAAGAATGGATGCATTTGATCTTCTTGCAGTCCATGGGACTCTCAAAAGTCTCCTCCAGCACCAGAATTCCAAAGCATCCATTCTTTGGCGATCAGCCTTCTTTATGGTCCAGCTCTCACTTCCATACATCACTACTGGGAAAACCATGGCTTTAACTATACGGACCTTTGTTGGCAAGGTCAGGTAGGCTAGGCAAAGAAGAGGAAGGAAGGTGGGGAGAGCCATGTTAACCAAGTCATCCTAAATGCCGGTGTCAGAGACTGAACATGCTCTGCTGCCAGCAGTATTGAAAGCGGGATTGTGTGTGGCTGCCCTGAGAGCAACGCGAGTACAAATCGTCATGGATAATGCCCAGTGAAAAGGGTGCCTGGAGCGGCTCCATGTGTCCAAGCCACCCCTCGACCAGGACATGGGCTGATGCCATTCACGAGCCTGTCCCCCAGCAGAGCGTATCATCTGTCAGATAAAAGCGGGGGGCGGGGGATGGGGGGATGGACACAATGATGATGTTGGGTTCCATGGATTTTATCCGCCGGTTTTCTCACACCCCACCTATTCCCTGCTCTCTCTTTCTCCACTCAGCCGCAGCTGCTTCTTTTTTGGCTGGGGCGAACCGGATGGGATGGTCTGCCGAGCTCAGCTACTGCCTGGAATGGACCGAAGCGGCTTAGGAAACAATCCGTTTGGGTGTAGCCGCTGTGCAGCAAGACGGGCTGGAATTCCTGGTTGCGCTCGCAAGGCAAATTGCTCTCCCTCCACTTTCACACAGGATACAGCCGAAATGCTTTGTGTTCTTGTTGTTGCTGGGATCAGATGCAGAAGATGTTCCTTACAGCTGCAAAAAATACAGTCTATTTTTTTTTTAAAAAAAAGGGAGTTGAAGGCCTGTTTGCAGCTGCAGCAGATATGCGGTCTCTGATAGCTCTCGCAAGACATTCCTGAGAATGTAAACACATGCGAAAACCATCAAGTGGCCCAGGGAAGGCCCCAGCCTGAGCACAATTGGCACTGCAAGGAAAAGATTCTGATGAAGGCTTGGAGAAAGGGAATTAAGGAACATAGCTAGCAGAGCTGAAACAATTTATAACCCTCCCCTCATTCTCCTCGGTGGGCTTTGGTGGCAAATAGATGCCCAAATGTTTTTGTTCCTGAATTGTATTTGATGTGCCGGAGCCGCTCTTGAAATCTGGGGGTGAACATACGACGAGATTTCACAAATGACATGCACTAGATGAACGCTTTTGATGCAATAGGCTTCTAGCTGTGGTGGAGGAGATGCTCTGCCTTCAAGACAGCAATGCATTCGAATACCAGTTGCTGGAAACAGCAGGGGGAGAGAGGGCTCCTGCTCAAGAGCCTAGATCAGGGGTCTGCAACCCACGGCTCCGGAGTGGTGGCTCTTTTACACCTTTGCCGCGGCTCCGGGGCGGATACTAGCGAGGGGAGGAGGCGCATTGTGCGCCCCGACACTCCCCACTGTGGCGGGTGCTGTACTGGCTGTGACGTCGCATGGGGGTGGTGCGTGCGTTAGTCACGCACCGTCCCGACGTCACCTTCCCCCCCGCCCGCCTGCTACATTGAAAGGGGCATGTACGCTGGTTACTGCATTGAAAGGGGGCATGTACGCAGGTCACTGTTTTGAAGGGGAGTGAAGAACACACACACACAAAAAGGTAACTTGATAATTTAACGTTTATTTCTATGAGGAGGAGTAATTCTGAGGGGTCAAACAAAGAAATAATAAAAATGTGACAAAAAAGTTGTTTTTATAATGACGAGTTTTGCAGCTCCCAGGTTTTTTTTTCTTCGGAAACGGGTCCAAGTGGCTCTTTTTGTCTTAAAGGTTGCAGACCCCTGGCCTAGATCCTCCCGTGTGGAAACAGCAGTCCCAAACGGGGGGGGGGGGGGGGCATATGGGCCACTTGTCCCGGGCCTCCAATTCCAAAGGGGGCCTCGGTCAGCATATTCAGAATCGCAGGGGATGCCCTGGGGCGAACATGGAGGCGCAAAGGCGGTGGTGGTGGTGGGTGGATTCCCTGAGGCCATGGCTGGCAGCGCAAAGAAAAAGCTTCCCCGGCATTCGCGGCAGGGCCTGCGATCAGCTCCGCAGAGGAGCGCGGAACGGGCTCTGGATTGGTGGAGGCGACCAAGGCTCCAGCAGCCAATGCGCTGCGAACGTGATGGTGGACCATGTTTTTCATGCTGTTAAAAGTTGGTGAGTTTTTGTTTGAAATCTTGTTTGCCAAAAATTAAAACCACACGTACCTTAAAGATAAGTTTGTTGGCTTTCTTATCGCTAATTTTTTTTTGGAAATGATGAAACATTGACGAAGATGTGGCCATTTGTTTAAAATTTTGTTGACTAGGCCAGGAATATTACTTACACCCGAGGAGTACCTATAGCTCAATGAGGATAAAATTTGGCGGAAACCATGTTTCTTAAAGAAATATGAGCAATAGTGGCTTTCTCACAAGCATACATCTTTTTAAAGAGTAGAATAAGAAGACAGAGAAGTTTTAATTATAATTATAATTTAATTTAATTATAATTAATAGTCAAATTTCCAAAGCAGCGGTTGGCCACTGTAAGAATAGGATGTTGAGCTAGGTTGGCCATTGGCACACCTTCCAGCTTGTCAAAATCCTTCTTAAATTCTGGCGCCAGGGGCATCGACTTGCCCTCCACATTGAGGGGCGCAGCCATGTGACATGTCATGAGATGCTGCCTGGCGTGTGCCTGGTGGGGGCGGGATGCACGGAGGGCGATCTTCACGTTTGCTTGCTCTAGCCTGCACCCAGCTCCTCGGCTGCCAGGCAGAGGCTGGGGCTGGGGTGTGTGTGTGTGGAGCCCCTTGTGCCCCCTAAACCAGCACCCATGTGGCATCCAGAATTGGACACAGTATTCCAGGTGTGGTTTGACCAAGGCAGAACAGAGTGGTACTTCCCTTGATCTGGACACTAAACTTCTATTGATGCAGCCTAGAATATTGTTAGGATTTTTTTTGCTGCTGCATCACACTGTGGACTCATGTTAAGCTTGTGGTCCACCAACACCCCTAGATCCTTTTCACATGTACTGCTAGTAAGCCAGGTGTCCCCCCACCCCCATCCTATATTTGTGCATCTGGTTCTTCCTGCCTAAGTGCAGAACCTGACATTTGTCCCTATTGCAATGCATTTTGTTAGCTTGGGCCCAGTTCTCCAATCTGTTAAGGTCATTTTGAATTCTGATTCTGTCTTCATTTACCCAGTGCTTTAATTGAGAAGCAGTGTACATCCGCCACAATCCACCTATCCTTTTTTATGTTCTTTCAGGTTACGTCCCACGGCGGCCCGGAAGTACCGGAAAGGGTTACTTCTGGGTTTTGCCGCCTGCGCATGCGCAGAAGCACATAATGATGCCACGCGCATGCGCAGCGAATCACAACCTGTGCGTGCCCAGACACGCAGCTGCGGGTTGCGTTCTTTTCTTTCTTTTTTTTTTAAAAAAAAATTTATTAGATATTTTATCGGGTTGCGTTCTTTTCATGTTGCAAACGGGCCTCCGGAATGGATCGCGTTCGCAACCAGAGGTACCATGGTACAGTGGTACCTCGGGTTACATACGCTTTAGGTTACATATGCTTCAGGTTCCAGACTCTGGGTTTTGCCGCCTGCGCATGCGCAGAAGCGCATAATGATGCCACGTGCATGCGCAGCGAATCACAACCTGTGCGTGCCCAGACACGCAGCTGTAGGTTGCGTTCTTTTCTTTTCTTTTAAATAAAATTTTATTAGATATTTTATCGGGTTGCGTTCTTTTCATGTTGCAAACGGGCCTCCGGAATGGATCGCGTTCGCAACCAGAGGTACCATGGTACAGTGGTACCTCGGGTTACATACGCTTTAGGTTACATATGCTTCAGGTTCCAGACTCCGCTAACCCAGAGATAGTACCTTGGGTTAAGAACTTTGCTTCAGGATGAGAACAGAAATCGTGCTCCGGCGGCGCAGCAGCAGCAGGAAGCCCCATTAGCTAAAGTGGTGCTTCAGGTTAACAACAGTTTCAGGTTAAGGACGGATCTCCAGAACGAATTAAGTACTTAACCTGAGGTACCACTGTAATGTGTTTTCCTCCAAACCAGCTTCGATTCGAATTGAGAAAAAGAACGACTTAGCACAGCGCAACATGCACTCCGTCTCAGTGCTCACCCACACGGCAGTTTTTCCTCATGTTTTCTTCTGTTTGTCCCCTTAATTCCCAGGCATGGGTCTGAGAGCTTTTTTATTTTCCTGGGGAAAATCTGCTGTTTACCGCAGAATCGGAAGAAATGTCGATCAGCACAGAACCTGATTGTTCCGATTCAGCAGTAAAGAGCGTGTTTTCCTGGAGAAGGTGGAAGGGCGGGAGAAAAACCTCTCAGCCCTGTGCCTAGAAATCATGGGGTATATCAAAGTGTGGCTGAGCCCTCGATATAAGGAAGTGCTCCCAAGTTCACAACTGACCTTTGCAGAAACCTTTCGACCTTCCAGCTTGTCACCCGGCCGTGAGCAAACAGACGACTCAAAGCCGACCTGACACGCCCGTCCCTGAGAGAAGTCGCAGCCGCAGCTCTTTTTCAGTCCAGATAACACAAATCAGATAAAACCTAAGCCTCGCTTGGCTGGCCTGCAAGTGGGGGAAACCCACCAGGGATTTTAATTTTGCTCTTGTCTGTTTCCATGCTCTGCATGGGGCAAGGTTTATTTTAAAACAAACCATCGCCATAGCAGCAGAGTGGACTTTGTGGCCAGCAGACCGTCGCTCTTCCCGCAGCAACCAGGGATGTTGACCACCCTATCAACTTAGGCGAATGGCCGCTGGAATACAGTGGTTCTTTTTGAACGGCGACAGGAACCCACAAAATATCCTAGTGGCTACTAGATTCGGAATTGGGGAAGGGCTGTAACTCAAGAGTAGAGCCAGGTAGACGGCCTTCTCGGTGGTGGCACCCAGTCAAGGAAATAAACAACTATCTGACTTTTAGAAGATATCCGAAGGCAGCCCTGTTTAGGGAAGTGTTTGATGTTTTATTCTGTTTTTAATCTGTTGGGAGCCTCCCAGAGTGGATGGGGAAACCCAGTTGGATGGGCGTGGTATAAATAATAATATTACTACTACTACTACTACTACTACTACTATCTACCTTGTAGTGCAGAAGGTCCCAGGCTTAGCTGTCAAGCGTCCCTTATTTGGTGGGACAGTCCCTTATCCCAGTGCCGTGTCCCGCTGCTGTCCCTTATTGATGATGTCCCTTAAATTTCCCGGTTTTCAAAGGAAGCAGCTCCCTCCCTCCTTGCCGGCCAGGGAAGAGGGAGGCTCTAACTGTGTTGCTTGGCTGCGTTGCTCACCCAATAAGGAGTGTAAGAACGACTGGGGGGTGGAGCTTGCATGCCTTGTGCTGATCAAATCGGCTGCGTTCCCTGGGGACTCGCCTTTGCTCAGCGCTTCCCAGTGGAGAGGGGACAGTGGTTTTCCTTGAGGCTTCGTTTGGCTGCTGGCTGGGCTTTCTGCCTTTGGCTCGGGGGGGCTCAGAAGCCGAACATACCTGTGCCCGGAAAATCCCTTATTTTGGCTGCTGATCCCTTATTTTCGAGGCTGCTGGTCCCTTATTTTCAAATCTGTAAGTTGACAGCTATGGTTCCAGGTTCAATTCTCAGCAGATCCAGGTAAGGCTGGGAATGTCTTCTGCCTGAACTCCTGGAGAACTGGTGCCAGTCATTGTAGGGCAGAAATGAGCTGGATGAGCCCAATGGTCTGATTCGGTATAAGGCAACTTCTTCCTATGTTCCTATGACTGCTTGCAGTATTGCAACCATCATCATAAGAATGATATATTCCATTTTAAAAAATAAATAAATTGAAAGAGTAACCCCTTGCTCATATGGAGGTTTAACTGAAGAGGGGGCCTATGAGGAATTTGCTGTCAAATTTTCATGACAATTTATTTTTATTTTAAATCACAAACTGTTGTCAAGAACCGAATTTACAACTGGGGAAATTAGAAGTTGAGAGAAACTAAAACTGACAAGAGTCTCCCATTCCTGGATGTAATAAAATGAATAAATAAAGGGGAACAACGAAGTAAACAGGATTAAAAAAGAGGTGAGCCACTCAGCGGGTTGGTGAGTGCAGTGGGAAATATTTCTGTCATCCTGAAAACATTGATGATTGAAATGGGAGGGCACCTGCCAGCGTTTAAACCCTTACTCAATAAATTCTTCCTCAAGAACCAGTTTTACATTCACTTCTCCTTTTGATTTATATATTGTTCCAAAAGGTGGGTCTGTGTTTCTTTGGAGGACTGAGGTGCTGCAGAGACTGTCTGAGCTTAAAGAAATATTATTTATTCACAAATTTACACCTGATTTTCAATGGAGGGAGTCCAGATCTTACAGCACAGTCATCCCAAGCAGGGCTTGTTCCCTATAGTAGTGCAGCCCTGAAGTGCAGCCTGCCAAGAGACGGATCCCTGTCTTTTGTTCTCCCTCTTCTTCTCTGCACACCTTGATAAAGACACTCCTTTCATGTCACCTCTCTCACATGCCCCACTATTGCAGATATTAATATTGTGCAGTTTGAAGCAACTGGATGCATGAAAACTGACTCCTTTTTGGGAATAAAACATTGTCAAGGCCCGTAAACTTAATTTTCCAAACCTTTACTTGCAGAACTTTCTTCAAAACAAAACAGGAACATCAAATGACACATGCAAACAGTTCTGTAAGATATGCTGTATGCCAGTCCGAGACATAGGCTCTGCATCTTGCAAAATATTAAATATTCCAAACCATAGCTGTCAACTTGCAGATTTGAAAATAAGGGACCAGCAGCCTCGAAAAGAAGGGATCAGCAGGCAAAATAAGGGATTTTGATTAGCTTATACAGAAATCCGGCACTGATGGAGCCATGCTGCTTTTGCTGCGACTGACTCTGTTTTGCAGGGGGTTGGACTAGATGATCCTAAGGGTCTACAACTCCGACCAAAGAAGAGGGGCAGACAAAACTGATGAACGATGTCGAGATGGCAAAGCTTACAGGCAGAATTAGAAACCAGGAAGAGGACCTCTTTAATAAAGAATGGGGAAAGTTTATAATTTAGTTGAAAAGCTATTGTAAAGAGTTACATACATTGGTAGGATTGACAGAAAACTTGTAGTAAAAATTTGAACTGTGGATGGACAAATGATTTATAAAAATAGAGTTATGAAAGGGATGCAGAGGGGGAAATCACCACATTAAGATGCTGTACTGGTTGGAGGGGATGCTAAGCAGCACGTTGGGGCTGCCGTCGTCCTGGTGCAAGGAGGTCCATTGGCCCTTCCCTGCCCGAGAGGGAGGGAGGGAGGGAGGGAGAGAAACTCTCGCCCACGCCACCCGCGAGCCTGGCATGAGGCGGTTGCAGCGCCGCCGCAGCCGCTGAAGTGCCACCCTTCTGTGTCCCTCCCTCAGGCTGCCTCCTCAGCCGCCGCTGCCACCTCCGGCTTCCCATGGCAGTGCAGCGGAAGCCTCGCAAAAGAGGGACTGCCTGCTTGCCCGCCGCCACCCATCTCCTCATGACGCACCCCTGAGGGGGAAAAGGGAGAGACGGAGATGCGGCAGCTCGTGCGCTCGCTCTCTCGCGCGGCGGAGGACCCCGAGCTACTGCTTCCCTCCCGAGCCAGGCGAACATGAAACCCGGGAAATTTAAGGGACATCATCAATAAGGGACAGCAGCAGGAAACAGCGCTGGGATAAGGGACTTTCCCGCTAAATAAGGGACGGTTGACAGCTATGCTCCAAACAGATCTAGAAGCAGAGGTCTGTCTTTCCCCAAAGCCTGCATGCTGCCTGAGGCTGTTTACTTGGAGAGCTTCACTCATGTCCTCATTCTGGGAACAAAGTTATTGCAATTTAATATATTAATCACCTGATCTAAGGTTAAACACTCACACCAGATCTATCAGAGAACAACAGCAATAGTTCATTATCAACTCACTTAAAGCTCAGAGCCCTATTCTTGGCTTCAGTATAGCCCCACGCCTTCACTAATACATCCTTCATTTCAGTGTCAATTAAACAAGATTCCTCTTAGATGGGCCACCAACACCTTTTGCCATGTTAATGCTTCTATCTCAGGTGAGGCCCTGGCTTGGAAAGGAAGCTTAGTCTGTCTTTTCCCACTAGTCTGCAATCTTCTCTTCAATACTCCAAATAATCAGAATCCCACCATCTGTTAATTTCAGGAGTTATTGGGGGGGGGGGGTTCCCCCCCCCAATCCATGTATATTGTCACAGGCTAGTCACCAGCAAGATAACCAATATTAAGTGGAGCCAATTCTATCTCATTTTGCGGCTGGCCGAGTGTGGGAGCGGGGAGCAGGAATCCCTTTTGAAAAATCGCCTCATCTTAAAGACCATACTCATAATCCAGTTCACCGTATCTCTTGATGGCTTGACATAGCCTTTAAAAAGACATTTTGGCTTGAAATAGTCCATTTAGAAAAAGAGGGAGGGAGGCTGTTACAGGTTTTTTTAAATAAAAAAATACATAATTAAAATGGCCGCCATGGTCCTTGAGCATAAATAGCTTTTACCAGAGTCGCTGTCAGTGGCCTTCAAAGCACTTTATGCCACTGGCGTTATTTTCGAAGCCATACTGTCCCTGCAATGAAACAGGGAGCAGCTGAGATAGAAAGCTATTTGCTGCTCAAGAGGCTACAAGCACCCATCAGCTCGGAGCCGGCGGCCATTTATGCCCCTTTTGTGACAGCGGCGTGCGATGGAGTTGAGCTTCTCAGTGCCCAAATTATAGCGGGGGTCAATATTGCCAGCACACACTTAAGTAGGGGTGACGGGAGAAAGCAGATTAGCATGTGAAAGACTGGCCTGAGCTTCTGTTCCCCCTTTGCGGTGTGCCCCCCCCCCAAATCGTGCAGACAAGTGCACGTCCCAAGTGGTTCGCTGCAAATCTGGGTAGCACACTTAAAAGCCTCCATTATATCAGTGAAAAGCTGCTAGATGAAATTGTACTTGGCATCAATATTGCACTCGGCGCTTAAAGCATTTCACATACATTATCCTCAGGAATCTTTGTAAGAAACACTTAAGGCAGGAGACCATTATCATCTCCATATTGCAGACTGGGTTGGAAAAGGGGGGGGGAATCTTTCATTTCATTGTTTGTTTCCGCCGAGGCTCAGGGAACAGCAGCTTGCCTAAAGCCGCCTCCTAGTACAGATTGTGGCAGAGGTGAGATTCGAATTCAGGCCTTTGTGGGATCTGAACCCTGGGCCCAGCCTCAGACATTATGCATCACTAGCAGAGTGCCCATGCAGCTTCAGGAGGTATCCTCTTCCTCCACTTAAATGGAAATAAATCCCAAATGCTCCAGGGCAGACTCTCCAGTCTCCACTTCTGCATCTCAGCATCCAAGGCAGGGGCAGAGGAAGGGGGGGGGGTGCGGTGGAGTGCAGACCGCCCTGGGTGTCTTAGTTGAGGGGGTTGACATTTGGCACATCGCACGCCCATGACTCCCAAGCCTACCCCGAGCTGTTGGGGGAAGCTGCGCCACTTTGCCGGTGGCCTTCCCCCCTTCCCCCTTCGTTTTGACAGCTGGGGGAGGCTTGGGAGTCATGCGAGGGCAGTGTGCTGAATGTCCGCCATCAGCAGCTTGCTCCACCCCTGTGGGCGGCTCACTCCGCCCCCAGCTGCAAGGCGTGTGCACCGCTCCATGGTCCTGAGCGGCTATCCCGTGCCTGGGAGGGCACCCTCCATGCCCCGTGCCCCTCAGGAGCGGGCCCGCCCTGGGCAGCGCAGGCATAGGCTCCGCCACTGTCCAAAGGTCACCCAGGGGTTGTTGCAAGCCAAAAACAAGAGTCGCTTGGGCTGCTCCACTCTGCCTCTGAACCCCAGTGTGGAGAGCCAGTATGGTATAGTGATTAAGAGCGGTGGACTCGTAATCTGGTGAACTGGGTTCGATTCCCTGCTCCTCCACATGCAGCTGCTGGGTGACCTTGGGCTACTCACACTTCTCTGAAGTCTCTCAGCCTCACTCACCTCACAGAGTGTTGTGGGGGAGGAAGGAAAGGGAGAATGTTAGCCGCTTTGAGACTCCTTCGGGTAGTGATAAAGCAGGATATCAAATCCAAACTCCTCCTCCTCCTCCTCCTCCTCCTCTTCTTCTTCTTCTTCTTCTTCCCCGACCCAGCATGCAGCCCCTGGGGGTTGAAAAAGGCCCCTTACAATAGTTTCATGGTGTGCCCATCCCTGGTATCAACTTGGGCAAAGGTTGGTCTTCAAATATTTTTCATAATAAACAAGCACACCGATAAATCATGGCTGATGGGCACCCACAGTTGTGAGGCCTGAAGAGATTGTGAAGATACATCCCCAGTTGTTGCTATTGGCTATGGACAACCTGTGATGTCAATGAAGTACATGGCTGCTGAGTGGATATAAAGGCGAGCTTTTTCCTCTTCCCCAAAACAACATGACAGGCAACAGCCGTGATGTTCAGCATCACCCAGTCTTCTTCCACTTGTAGGAGGCAAATTGGCAGATGGGCAGAAGTGATCATCTGGCCGTGGGACGCTAGGGAGCGACAATAAGGCAAGTTCACCTGCTGAGTGGGATCCTGGCTCCAAGGCAGCTGATATCCATGATCACAAGTTGGCATGATCACTAGAGATGGACCTAGCAGAAGCTGGCAGATGTTGGCGGGCAGAAGCTGGTGGAATTCACATTTGGAAGCCAGTGGATATCAGAGGACTGAAGCAGGCTGAAGTTTGTGGATGGAAGCTGGTGGAGAAATTAATCTTCAAAGGCTGGTAAACAGAAGCTGGTGGATATTTGTAGGTTGAGGCTGATGTCAACAGACCTAAAAAGGCCAGAGAACCTTGGGCTTCCTTGGGATCTGCTGAGACGATGCAGTTCTCAGTCACAGGGCACATCTCCTGTACGAAAGCCCAAGTTCAATCCCTGTCACCCTCAGCTAAAAAAATAAATGACCTCAGGCAGCCTTAAAATACTGGCTTAAGGTCAATGTTTTCAAACTGGGCACAGGACTTCTCCAACATCTAGCAAGGGATGAGTAGTCAGTTGCTGGTCCAAACACAAAGTCCAGAAAGCTCCTCGACTGGGCTGTCCCCATTTCTTCTTGAACACTTGGGCTTTTTAGATCATTGAAACAAGGACTGTGGGACATTGCTTACAGTGATCTGCGGTGATACTCAACAAGAGCTGTGAGTTTACAGTATGTCGGGATACTATTTCCCCAAGGCCAAACTGAAAGTGTTTCCTTTCGAAATGCTCTGAGGCAGATCTGTGGATATTCCTTACTCTGCTGTACAAATCAGGAAGCAGAATCTATACCGCATATTCTACAGGCCTGCAAGACTATACAGTACAAGCAGGTCTGATAGTGAAAGATCATTAATTGCGAACCTTCCAGGAAGATCTGTTAGGTACCTAGAGGAGTGGTGCTAGAGGAGACTCTTGAGAGACCCATGGACTGCAAGAAGATCAAACCTATCCATTCTGAAGGAAATCAGTCCTGAGTGCTCACTGGAAGGACAGATCGTGAAGCTGAGGCTCCAATACTTTGGTCACCTCATGAGAAGAGAAGACTCTCTGGGAAAGACCCTGATGTTGGGAAAGATGGAGGACACAAGGAGAAGGGGACGACAGAGGACAAGATGGTGGGACAGTGTTCTCGAAGCTATGAACATGAGTTTGACCAAACTGTGGAAAGAAGTGGAAGCCAGGAGTGCCTGGTGTGCTCTGGTCCATGGGGTCACGAAGAGTCGGACACGACAAAATGACTAAATAAACCTATAGGATAGGATGCTCAGCATATCTTTGGCAGTTGCCAAGTTTCTTTCGGAGGCTGTCAGGATCAGAGAGCACTTTGTATTAGCAAAAGGTCTGAAACAAGCTTAGTTTTCTCCAATTTCCAAGTAGTATGTATGGAGTATTTTTTTGTATTTTTATGTACTGGAATCTATTTATGGACTGCTATAAAGAATTGAAGATATAGTCCTGTCTTGCCTGTGACCTTGTGGAGCTACTTCTGGTCAGAGCAGACAAGAGTCAGCGAGACGGACCAATGGTCTGCTTCAGCATAAGCTTCGTCTGGCTTATTGTTCACCTGTATAGACCCCGGAGAGATCTCTTCTGAGCTGTCTAAAGTCAATTCCTGCCAACCAGCTGGACCCTTGACTTCATCAGCCCAGACAAAAGAGAGCTGGCTCTGGGTATCAGCTAATCAGAAGTCCCAAGTCACTCAGCTGGCCTTTCACCTTGAAGTTTCCTAATGATATGCTTCTAAAGAGCTGGCCTTTGCCATGGGGAGTCTCGTATTGTCCACTCCTGGATTATTGTTGTCCCTGCTCCAAGGAGGGGGCGGTTCAAGGGTCCACTTAGCACATGAAAAGCACATGTCCAGGCAAACATGAGCAACAAGGTTCTGCCAGGAGATGATGTACGAGCCCTAGAGGTCAAGAGTTCTGCCTGGCGGTCAGCAAGAAGAAGGGTCACGCGACAGTGGCCATCACTCAATCCCAAGGCCCTTCCTTCCTCCTCCTCCCATTTATCCGTGGAGATTTCAGCCATGCAAATGGGCTTTGCCTCATCATTTGTGTCTGGTAAAGCCCACAGACGCATCTCTCGGGTACAAACAGAGGAGGGGACGGACGAGGTCAAAAGGTCCTGGAGGACAGCAGGTTTAGCTATTCAGCAGAGGCTGAGGAATAAGCAAGGCCGGAGCGTTGGTGTGAAAATAGTGAAAACTTTACCTCTGGGTTTCCCAAAGTGGTCGATATCGACACAGGGGTGAAAAAAGGCGTGGGGTGGAAAAGAGGTTTATAAGGTATTGTGTAGTAAATTAATTTTGAGTCTCAGGAGGCAAAGGGACGTGTTATTTACAGAGTGCACCTTTCTTCCTAATGAAGAACCTCTTTATTTATTAAGATGATTCCACAATACAACAGTACTCCTCCCCCCCCCTTTCATTTTATGATTCCCAGGATAGTGATTGATGGTTAATAAACATTGTTTATAGATGGCTATTTCCTGACTTTATTTCATGCGCATTCCTAAGAATTTGAGCTCTCCCCACTCGTGATTCCCAGAGGCACATTATCTCAAGTCAATACTTGTTGTTGCAGTTATCAAGTGATGGCCGTGCGTGTTATGAGCAACATCTCTTCCGATCTCGCATTTCTGATTTTTGTAATTATGGCTCTATTCAGGCTCCTGGCACGGCATTCTGCTTCTATCCCATTTCTGTCTGGTGGTGGCGGCTGAGGGAGAAAAAAATCCTTGCTGTTTATCTGATATCATTTAATTCCAGAGTTCCTCCCTGACAAGTTGTTTACGCCCTGCGATCTGCCTTCTGATGTCCCCTGCTTCTGATTTCCCCCCCTGCTTCCTGTGTGGCATCTTCCTTCCGTGATCAGATTCTGGCTATCAAAACAAAACTCCCTTTGAAATGTCCAGCATGGGAAATAATAGCTTGCTGTTTTGCGTTATGTAAAACATGTTTTCCCAAACGGGCTTGGCTCTGTTTGATGCTGTGGGAGCTTTGGAGTCCAAGAAATGTGCTATGGCTATCGGGTGGTTGCTCGAGAGCAATCAGGCAAGATGCCTCACTGGTCTGTTCTAGCACTTTATTAATGGCGCTAAAAACCTTTACAATGCAGAGCGCCTCTATTCCATGTCTTGCTCATTCACTAGCAGAATCTGAGAGTGGGCGGTCCTTAAATCTTCCCCAGCAGAGTAGTCTCTTGACCCCCCAGCCTACGCCTCCCCTCTCTGCGCGAAAGCCTACTGCGCAAGGAAGGCTTGGGTAAAGAGGGACCTCCCTGCTCCCTGCTTTGCTCAGGCAAGGTGCCCTGGCACCGCCTTGCATCCTCCGAGCCCTGCATCTCCTCCCCACTAGAGGCGTGGCTGCCTTCCTCCGCTGAGGAAGTGCTGCTTCCCACGATCTTTGGGGGCTCTCTGTAATCCATCCGCCTGCCCCCCCCGCCCCTGAGCCGATGTGTCCAGTTCTGGGCACCACAGTTCAAGAAGGACACTGACAAACTGGAACATGTCCAGAGGAGGGCAACCAAAATGGTCAAAGGCCTGGAAACAATGCCTTATGAGGAACGGCTAAGGGAGCTGGGCATGTTTAGCCTGGAGAAGAGGGGGTTAAGGGGTGATATGATAGCCATGTTCAAATATATAAAAGGATGTCACATAGAGGAGGGAGAAAGGTTGTTTTCTGCTGCTCCAGAGAAGCGGACACGGAGCAATGGATCCAAACTACAAGAAAGAAGATTCCACCTAAACATTAGGAAGAACTTCCTGACAGTAAGAGCTGTTCGACAGTGGAATTTGCTGCCAAGGAGTGTGGTGGAGTCTCCTTCTTTGGAGGTCTTTAAGCAGAGGCTTGACAACCATATGTCAGGAGTGCTCTGATGGTGTTTCCTGCTTGCAGGGGGTTGGACTCGATGGCCCTTGTGGTCTCTTCCAACTCTACGATTCTATGATTCTCTGACAAAATGTCTGGATGCCTAGGAGCCAGGGCCTCTTCATCTCAAAGTTTTGAGTTCAAGCCCCGCATTGCGGGGGGTTGGACTAGATGACCCCTGTGGACCCTTCCAACAATACGTTTCTCTGATTCTATGAACCAGAACAAATGTAATCAGGTCTTCTGCTGGTTGATGTTTGTTCTGATTTCGCACTTAAGAGTGGGATGAAAGAAAAACATCTCAGATGTGCGCCAAGGAACCGCGGGACAAATGGAATAAATTGTGGTAGAAAGGGAAGCTGGGGCGAGACCTCAACTGGTGTCCTGCCATGCCGGGAGTGCCACCTTTGAACAGAAAGGTCTTGGCTCAAATACCCAGCTAGTTTGGACACTGGGCTCTTTTTATTCTTAGGGCTTATTCACCTTCTGCCCTGCTGTTTCCAAGCACAGGTTTGCGCTTAAAAGCTATTTGTCCAAGTGTGGGGTTGTTGTTGTTGTTTTGCCTGGGTGTCACAGGAGCGTGCTGGTCAGTTATTCACACGGTTCAAAGTTGGAGTTTTGTTTTTAATTAGTTTTTATTAAAGATTTACTTGTGATCCAAAACAAAGAAGAAAAAGTACATATACTGTCTCCATTTTCAATTCATAAGAGGTTTTTTTCCACAGTTTGTTTATGTTCAGTATGAGACACAGGGTGGATCTAAATGGGGGGGGGGGGGGATGCTATAAATAAGCCAGAAATTAGATCGCTGTAACAAAAGGAAAAAAAAATCCCTATGGAAAATCGTGTTTTAAAATTTCCTGCTCTCTGGCGCCATCTGGTGTTGCATATTTATAGTGCGTTCAAATTGCTGTATCTTTACTAATGTAGCCGAGTCCACTGTGGGTGCTATTTTTGTATAAGAAGAGGTGCCAGACCTCACCTTTTCGTTTTATAATGGCAATGGTGCTCACCTGAGAAGTGCCAGAACTGAGTTCCTGTAAATTCTGGCTGGAAAAAAGCCCTGGACACTGTTGCCATAGACATTTCAAAGTTGGAATTAGCTTTTTATTAACGAAAACACGACCTACACAGACTTGTTTGGGTGTCAGGCCTAATGAGGAGAGCAGCTCATTCCCGGTGCTCTTACTTCATGAAAAGCAGTTGCCAGACCACCTCACAGCCATCTTAAGTCGCCTCTTCTCCAGGGCTTTCCCCAAGCAATCGGAGACTGAACCTACATGCAACCTACCGCTCCTATTCCCTTTTCATGCCTCTTCTGGTTCTGGGAGACAAGGAAGGAAGGGAGCTTGCTGCAGCAGGAGGGGGAGACATCCGTGACTCTTCACAAGCCAAACTCATCTCTGCCTCTTGGCCTCCCTCCTCTCCTGCTTCAGCTTCTTCCTCTGATTCCGGACTTCTCTCTGCCACACCCTCTTCCTGCTCACTAAGCCCTGCTACCTCTTCAGCTTCCAACAGCTCCTCCTCCCCATCTTCTCCCTCTGACCACTCTTTGTCATGGAGCAACCAAGTCTGATGGGCAGGGCACAAATTTATTATTATTATTATTACGATCACCGTATTTTTCGCTCCATAAGACGCACCTGGCCATAAGACGCACCTAGTTTTTAGAGGAGGAAAACAAGGAAAAAAATATTCCGAACGAAACAGTGGATGTATGATTTTTGTGGCCACGGACATGATTTGTGATTTGACGGTGAGTTTGGGGTAGCCCAATGCAAAAATCCTGAGCATCCATGTGGATCCGTGCTTTGTAATCACGTTTTTGCGCCATTGTGGTCCCACGAAACAGTGGGTGCGTGTGTTTTTTGAGGCAGGCTGTAGCCATGGACATGCTATGTGATCTGATGGTGAATTTAAGGTGACCCAAAGCAAAAATCCTGAGGATCCATGTGCTTTTACCTCCCCCTCCCAGGCAGCCTCCTTTATCTCTAGAGTCCCTTATCTCCCCTCCCGATCTCTTGCCGATCAGCTGCTCAGTGGCTTTGTTTCAACACCCCCTTCCCTCTTGATGCCTTAGCGTCTTTTTCTTAGCTGGAGCAGTTTTTTGCTCCTCCTTTTCTTCTAATTTCTCACTTCATTGCTTCAATCTTCCTGTCTCCTCTCCTTGCAAGTTCGCTGTCTTTACCTGCCACCTCCCAGGCAGCCTCCTTTATCGCTAGAGTCCCTTATCTCCCATCACGTTCACTTGCTGATCAGCTGCTCAGCGGCTTTGTTTCAACACCCCCTTCCCTCTTTCTAAAAAAAAAAAAGGGGGGGAGCTTTTTGCCCCTGGGCAATTCAGCGCCAGGGCCCACGCATTCACTCCATAAGATGCACAGACATTTCCCCTTACTTTTTAGGAGGAGAAAAGTGTGCAAAATGGAGCAGAAAATACGGTATTGTTATTATTATTTACACCTCCTGCTGCCTGCTTGCCTCTTAGCACCCCTATAGGCAATTCCACAGCCTCCCCCAGCCACTGCCCACTGTGGGAACCAGCCTTACATACCCCTCTCAAATGTGTTCTGGGGGTTCCTGCAAATTTGGGGAGGGTGCAGAGAGGTCTATGGGAAGTCGGGAAGAAAGAGAAGTTTGACTGCACAAGAAAAAGAAATTCCTGCATTAACAGGGTGGACTTTATTGGATACAACCTCCTGGTATTTATGCATCTATGGATTTTTAAATCCCTCCCTTCCAAAAACATCCCCCCACACTTCCGTTTTCCCAATCTATATGAGAACAAAACGCAATAAATCAAATAGATCATACATAAAGACAGGCAGAAAGTAATGATCCTGGGTGTTCTGTATCCTGGTAGGATGCAGTTAATCACTAAATGCCATGTATTTATTACAGTGATGAACGAAACAGACATTTTAAATTATTACAGCAAAGCGTTCCTGCTTCCACCTCCATCAGTTACGGTGATAAAAATGAGGCTGTTTTCAAGGCGGCCGGTACAGAGCTTTGGGGATGTTCAGAAGGGCTTCATTCGCTGAACTGGTAATTATCGATAATTTTAAAGTTCTGTTTCCTTTGTCACTGCAATGTGTGTCTCATATATTGCACAATATATTGACATTTTGCCTCTTGGCAATATGAACTCCAGACCGCAATACAGGTTTCATATTTTTGCACCCTGTAACCACAGA
Source organism: Podarcis tiliguerta (assembly GCF_965153285.1). Taxonomy (NCBI): domain Eukaryota; kingdom Metazoa; phylum Chordata; class Lepidosauria; order Squamata; family Lacertidae; genus Podarcis; species Podarcis tiliguerta. The sequence continues at coordinate 127,513,968 of NC_139534.1, read as the reverse complement.
GCCTAGGACTTGCGACGGGGTGGGCTCCTGTTGCTCGGTTCCTGCTCCTGCCAACCTAGCAGTTCGAAAGCACAAAAGTGCAAGTAGATAAATAGGTACCGCTCTGGCGGAAAGGTAAACGGCGTTTCCGTGTGCTGCTCTGGTTCGCCAGAAGCGGCTTAGTCATGATGGCCACATGACCTGGAAGCTGTACGCCGGCTCCCTCGGCCAATAAAGCGAGATGAGCGCCGCAACCCTAGAATCGGCCATGACTGGACCTACCTGACCATTAGGTCCTTTACCTAATATATTGAGAATGCACTGCGCAGATGGCCTTGCAGATGCGGCAAGCAGGAAAGCAACACTTTACTGCAAAGTAAGTTTCCTGCCTGCCCAATCTGCAAAGGCATGAGCCCCGGCCGCCTCTCAGCTGGCGTTGCAGAGTAAAGGGCTTTACTTTGCAGTAAAAGCTGCTGTCTGCATGCACAATCTGTAAGGTGCAAGCCCTGTTCCTCTTGCTAGAGACAGACCCTGCAAAACCACCAGGAGATTCTGATCAGCAACTGATAAGATCCACGTGGCTTTGCTGTTGCTTTTGTTACGCAGGTTTAAGGCCTCATGCTAGGCACCCAACACCAGTGCCGGATATAAGCTGAACAAGCTATAGTTTAGGGCCCCACTCTCTTGGGGGCCCCCAAAAAAATTAAAGGGGAAAAAACCCCACTGGATGTACATTTCCAAAATATAAGATAAAAAACCAATAAAATAAAACCTACATACAGCAACAGTGTTTTGTGTTGTGTAGGCTCCTATGATGTAAGTCATGGACCCCGCCTGCTAGCCTACTCCCTAAACTATTAAAAAATCATTTTAAGTTAGAGCTTAATAATTATTTCACTATTAATATACTTCTTCTTAATTGTATTTCACTGTTCGCAACTGGACTTAACTGTCAGAGGGTCCTTTACCTTTTTTTATTAATATACTTAACTGTATTTCAGTTCAACTATTACTTTGATAAAATACATATTTTGTGATGTGCAGATGGCTTTAGATTCCTATTAGGTCCATAAATGACCATGTAGCATATATTCAATACAAAAAACAGGGACAATTTGTTGTTGACAAAGGACAGCTGGACATATAAAGGACCCCATTACCTTCCGTAGCTTCATTTTCATATAGTTCTCTCTCAATAATATACAATTTGTAAATTTCAAATTTACTTTCCACAATTTTATCCAGACCTCAAATTGTATGTTATGGCCTATATCTTGCGCCCATGCATCCCGATCATCTTAGAGGAAGGATAAGGTGAGCTGAACTTTTCACATAACAACTAGGGGAGAATCAAATGGGGGTCTGAAGGGAGCAGAGAAAAAGGCTGCCAAAAGGCTCCTCTTAATTGAATTACTTCAAAAATTCCTCCTTCTCCCCAGTCCACAACTTAGCCCTCCTCTCCAAGGCTGGTCTCTTGATGCTTCTGTAAGGAGCAGCGGCAGAAACCAGTGAACAGGCTCTGCCCCTTATAAATGGGGGCAAATGGAGCGTATGGTATTAATAAAACTCTTTAATCAAGCTCAGCAGGTGTTAGAAAGAGACATGCTCACACCTTCTCCCCCCCCCCAATTTCCCTCCCATTCGCTTTTATCACTATCTTCCAGCACATCATCACTGCGAGGCCATTAATCAAAGGATGGCAGGTGTTTATTACCTGCCTGCGAGGAGCCCGCCTCCTCCCCAGGATTACGCATCAGTGACAAGTGTAAAATGGAGTGAAATCAGATGGAACAGGAGCCAAGACGTCTGCTAATATAATATTAGTTAATCTGTCTGCATGAAAGGACACTGAGGAATATAACACTAGCGTTTCCTTTTATAAATATAATCAGCCGTCGCCAACAGCACGGAAATGTTCGCATTTGCCTCGATTCTGTGCTCCGGGGGGTGAACTCTGATGCAAATGTGGAGACCCTCGCAGCGAAGTGGTACGCCGATCATGTGCGGAAAGCAGTGGCGTAGCGTGGGGGGTGCAGGGGGGGGCCGGCCGCACCGGGCGCAACATCTGGCGGGGGGGCGCACTTGCAGCTCTCTGCCCCTACCTGGCTCACTCACTCTCTCTCACTGCAGTGCTGGCTGTGCGAATCCGATCCGAGCCGCCGGGTCGCCGCCCACTGTGGAGGGGAGGGTGCCAGGCATGCGGTGCGGTGCGGAGAGAGAGCGAGGGACTATCTGGGGGAGGGACAGTGCAGCGGGGGGGGGGGGCGCAAATTACTTGCCTTGCCCCGGGTGCTGACAACCCACGCTACGCCACTGGCGGAAAGGGTTCCACTCCCCCCACCACCGAAGAGAATGGAATGGCCCATTCAGATACAAATTTATGTTTTAAACACCTTTTTATCCCATTTCCCACCCCTTGAAAGGCTCTCAGAGATGCTTAAAAAGGTAAAGGGACCCCTGACCATTAGGTCCAGTCATGGCCGACTCTGGGGTTGCGGCGCTCATCTTGCTTTATTGGCCGAGGGAGCCGGCGTACAGCTTCCGGGTCATGTGGCCAGCATGACTAAGCCGCTTCTGGCGAACCAGAGCAGCGCATGGAAACGCCATTTACCTTCCCGCTGGAGTGGTACCTATTTATCTACTTGCACTTTGACGTACTTTCAAACTGCTAGGTTGGCAGGAGCAGGGACCAAGCAACAGGAGCTCACTCTATCGTGGGGATTCGAACCGCTGACCTTCTGGTCGGCAAGTCCTAGGCTCTGTGGTTTAACCCACAGCGCCACCCGTGTTCCTCTCAGGGAGACTTACAAAGCTATAAAAACCAAAACCTTCCCAGCCCTCTGGGTTATAGTCGAAAAAGACACGACATAAAAGGAAAACTGATCGGGAGGGGAAAAGGAAAAAAGCAAGCTCAAGCAGTAGCTTTTATGTACAAGGTATTCTAATGATCAGCTGGAATGGAAGCAGCTCAGTGAGAGAAGGAACCAAAAGTTGCTGAGCTTACAAGACTGAGCTCAGCTTACCTGAAAGACCACCTATCCCTATAAAGGTCTGTAATATCAGATCATCTGGAGAAATTTTATTTGTGGCTCTGCACCATACAGAATACCAAACGGTGGTGACCCCAAAAGGGAATTATCTGGTGTGGAAAAATGCCCTTCCATCTGCCAAACATTTGTGAATTGCTTCATACATCTTATGAATACAGATCCTTTTGCCTGGGTTTTCCCTGAGCCATAAAATGAGTCTGTTTTTATACTGTTTTTATTATGCTGTTACATTATTTTGATGTCATTTTTGTGCACTGCTTGGGGATTTGTTAAAGCATTTAACAGTTTAGAAATGCTTTTGAACAAACGAATAAACCAGCTGTGCCATTTTATTGAAAATTCCAACTGTGCATAGTGCCGATTGGCCAACCACTGTGACATCATGAACCCAACCTCTCATCTCTGCCTGAAGATGTTTTCAGGATTTTAAAAAGACTTTAAAAGAGAGGCAGAGAGAGAGATAGCGCCAAACATATATTTGATTTGCTACCGGGGGGGGACTTTGCAAGCTGGGTGGAAAAAATTGTGGTGAACAATATAGGAAATTAAATTAATTTTAAAAACTAGAGATGGGTACCTGCTCTGAAACAAAGGGAGATACATAAAGGAATGGGAAACTTTTGGGACTCAGCTCTACAGCTGCAAATAAAACGTTTAAGTATATTTTAAGTGCAATACAGAATGCGACGCTAGATGGCGATGTTGAGTCTTACGGGAAATTCAATGTATTTTTTAAAATGCTTTTTGGAAAAGCATTTTCAGAACGTTTTTTATATGTGTGTAGATTTCACCTTGCATGAGATATGTGCAATTTTTTAGAAGAAAAGGCTGAGAAGCCACACTCATCGCAGACACACTTTATATATCAGGGGTCAGCAACCTTTTTCAGCCTTGAGCCGGTCCACTGTCCCTCAGACCATGTGGTGGGCCGGATTATATTTGGGGGAAATAAATGAACAAATTCCTATGTCCCACAAATAACCCAGAGATGCATTTTCAATAAAAGCACACATTCTACTCATGTAAAAACATGCTGATTCCCGGACTGTCTGTGGGCTGGATTGAGAAGGCGATTGGGCCGGATCCAGCCCCCGGGCCTTAGGTTGCCTACCCCTGTTATATATGTTCTCCACATTCCAAGTTTCCAGATCAGCAACAAGTACCTCTTTATTTCTATTCTTATGCACTATCTTCATGGGAAAACACCCTGTCTCCTCATCTCACTGCTGTGAGGAGAGAAAACCCAGCTATTTTGATTGTGTTTGGGTGCCTCCTTAATGGGCACTTCCTTCTATAAATCAGTCACTCGCTCCTTGGGACAGAAAATATATATACATAAACTCCTGCTGCTACATAGCACTGTAGGCTCCAAAAACATCAGAGGATCAAAGGGCAGGGAGATTCATCTCCCGAATAATCAAAACAATCCTGTCAACCTCCCCGAAGTGCCTGTTTATCCTAGCCCTGGCGGTCCATGTCGGGTAGAACCGCAGGAGGCGAATTTATCGGCAGCCTTCTTTGAATCTGTTCTTGCCTCATTGTTAGTGTCTCTCCCACAAAAGGCACCCGGGTTGCTAGCCCCTTCCTGCGTGTCTGTGTATGTCTGCAGGATCACAGCTTCCCACCAGTGATGATCTATCAGTGTTGGAGGTGTTAGGCTAAGGAGGAACACTCTCCTAGGATCTGCCTGCTTAATATCATGGGAGATGTTGTTGTTGTTGCTGTTTAGTCGTTTAGTCGTGTCCGACTCTTTGTGACCCCCTGGACCAGAGCACACCAGGCACTCCTGTCTTCCACTGCCTCCCGCAGTTTGGTCAAACTCATGCTGGTAGCTTCGAGAACACTGTCCCACCATCTCGTCCTCTGTCGTCCCCTTCTCCTTGCGCCCTCCATCTTTCCCAACATCAGGGTCTTTTCCAGGGAGTCTTCTCTTCTCATGAGGTGGCCAAAGTATTGGAGCCTCAACTTCAGGATCTGTCCTTCCAGTGAGCACTCAGGGCTGATTTCCTTAAGAATGGAGAGGTTTGATCTTCTTGCAGTCCATGGGACTCTCAAGAGTCTCCTCCAGCACCATAATTCATGGGAGATGAAAGCCCCACAAAAAGCTTTCCTCAAAAACACCCTCCTCACCCTGTAACTTGCTGTGACCAGGGATGAAAGGGGTGGAGAAACCGGATTCACTTCGCACTCGGACGCAAACTTGTGAAACGAGATGCAAACATACACAGCCACCTTTTGAAATCTGCATTTCTCAGAACGTCGCAAATGCAGTTCTCTGGGCGAGGACTGCGTACAGAAATGGGATATGCTGGGGTAAAGGTGTGCATTAATATGCACGTGTCTGTGAAAACAGCACGTGGAAATGTATTGTATTTGGGGAAATTGCCTTACAAGAACATGTCAGTTAGGCAAAACTGAGTGCAAAAAATGATCATATCAGGAGAAATTTGCGCTAAAATGCTGTTGCCTTTTCCTAGGGACTGTTAAAATAATTGCAAACTGGTGTGGAAATATGGCAAACTAAATTTAAGATTGCAAAGGAAACAGGGAAAAAAGTGAAATAGACATATCTGCCCATCTCTAGCTGTGAACCTGGGAAAGCTAGAATAAAGTACACGCCCCCCCCCTCCATGAAGTCTGGCAGTTTAAGTGTCTAATACTGTGACTGGTCATTTCTAGTGGGGCAATCTGTGGCCCCATGCCTGGAAAAGAGGGCAAGGCAAGCTAGGAACCGTTCTGGGATGCCAACAGGCCTCATTCCCCCCTGCTCACTGTTTCATCTCTTATTTCATTATTTAGTTTATTTATTTATTTGGTTTATATAGTCTCCCCCCCCCCCAATTATCAATAGATTCAAGGGCGGTGGACAACATTAAGAATGTTTTTTACAAAAACGTAACACAAAGAATAATAATGGACAGCATAATAATAAAAGGAGCATCATAACAGTCCTCGCCTCACATTGAGCAGGCAGTAGATTATTGAACGGCTAAAGGCCTGAATAAAGAGGAATGTTTTTGCATGGCGCCTAAAGACATGTATTGAGGGCTCCTCGTGAGCCTCTCTCCCTTCCTGTGGTTTCCAGCAACTAGTACAGTGGTACCTCAGGTTAAGTACTTAATTCGTTCCGGAGGTCCGTACTTAACCTGAAACTGTTCTTAACCTGAAGCACCACTTTAGCTAATGGGGCCTCCTGCTGCCGCTGCGCTGCCGGAGCACAATTTCTGTTCTCATCCTGAAGCAAAGTTCTTACCCTGAAGCACTATTTCGGGGTTAGCAGAGTCTGTAACCTGAAGCGTATGTAACCTGAAGCGTATGTAACCTGAGGTACCACTGTATTTGAAAGCACTGCTGCCTCCAACTGCAGAGGGAGAGATCATTCATCAGGGCTAGTAGCCATGGACAGCCCTTTTCTCCCTCTAAGCTGTCTAGGTTGGTGGCCATTTCTTGTGGCAGTGAGTTCCATGTGCCGTGGGAAGGACTTTCTTTTATCTGTCCTGAATCTTCCAACGTCCGATGAACTTAATAAACTCATGACAGCAGCAGCCATGTAACTTTTCTGTGCATCACAAGAAGCAGCGCGGAAGGGGAAGTAGAAGAGAAGAGGAGTTTGGATTTGATATCCCGCTTTATCACTCCCCTTCAGGAGTCTCAAAGCGGCTAACATTCTCCTTTCCCTTCCTCCCCCACAACAAACACTCTGTGAGGTGAGTGGGGCTGAGAGACTTCAGAGAAGTGTGACTGGCCCAAGGTCACCCAGCAGCTGCATGTGGAGGAGCGGGGAAGCGAACCCAGTTCACCAGATTACGACTCCACTGCTCTTAACCACTACACCACACTGGCTGTCTTATCATTCCTCCTCTTTTTGTGCTTTCACCACCAGGGACAATGCTGGGACTCACTTTCCCTGTTGGTGTGAGGGACAACCGACTGAGCCCCAGCTATCTTGTTCCTAGTCCACCTGGCAAGAGCAACATTTGAACCAGCTGCTTTCCCGCCTCGAATGCCGCTGGCGGAAACACTTTAATGCAAACTCATCTGAGGATTTCCAGAGGAAAACACTGCTGAGCAAGAGGGCTTTTGCAGGGATTTCGTTTCCCATTTAATGCGCTTTGAACTACTTAGCGTACTGAATCTTTTATGGTTCGAAGGCGGCACAATGCAGGCCGAGCCAACAATGCTTGCAGCTCATAAAGCGGCACTTTCCACCCTCGTTTTTTTTATTGACATTGGGCTTGTTTAGACTCCGCATCTGAAGAAAACCAGAATCCCCGGCTGCTGGCTGGCTAAACTGGACTTGGCAGTGTGTCCCTCCCCCAAAAAGAAGGGCAAAGCATTCAAAGCTCTTGCCCTGATTGTGACTGGTGAGCAGACATGAGCCTACACCTAATATTTCCACACTTTCCATCCCTTTCTTCTTTGTCTGGTTCTTCCTGCTCTGCATCCCCCTCCTCCTCCTGAATTCTGGTTTAACTAAGAGCATTTCTAAAATTAATTCCAGAACTGAAGCATTGCACTGTGCTTTGGCTCTCAAGCTCCTTCAGTTTATTTGCATCTGTATTTCTGACATCCAGACTCGTAAACACAGTAAAACAACAACACCCCAACAACCCTATACTGATTGCATCATTCCTTTAGTGCAGTGTTTTATGGGTGTGAACATTGAACCCCGTTCTTTGCCTTAGTGGGTCTTGATGGCGGCAGAAGCAAAAAGGCACGAAATCTTCACTGGGTAGTTGAAATCACTACTTAAATTGCCTACAATTCCCCCAGTGTCCAGGCTCCTAATATGTTTTTGGAATGCAGTTATTCATCAGATTTCATACATCTCTGAATGTTGTGATGCGTGTCTTGGCTCAAAAAAAGAAACCGAAAGGGTGTAAGAATGCATATTTTATTATTTATTATACTGGCTAATTGATTTTCTTAGAAAGAGAAACTCAATGTGATTCACGTTACAACCAATTAAAAACAACAAAGCCCTAAAAACACCAAATTCAAACAAAAGCCTAAAAGCACAGTTGACAGAAAACGCCTTTGAACTTTTGGCAAAGGTTTGAATCAACCACTCTCAAAAGTTCAGTCGGGGGGGGCACCTAAAAATTGGTGTGATGCTCTTTACTGTGGAATATACAGCACTTCTGGGCTCCAGCTGCCCCTGGATAATTTGCCTCTTGTTTTACTCTCCAGGGTGAAAGCAGCCCATAAGGTAGAACTGCAGAGCCGGAAACGCCTCTCTTTATCCAAGCACACAAAAATCTGTGAGACAGACGTGCAGAAATTAATTCTCACCTCTCTGCCGTAACTGCTTCAGTTTAGGATTAAGATTTCCTGCAGCAGGAGGGCTCCCAAGTCAATCAAACTCAAACATGTGTGCAGAATTTACCCTGCTGAGAATGCCCTCGATAGATGCTCCTGAGTGGTGATTATGCTAAGCAGAACCTTTTGGCTGAGCCCCACCTGAAATCCCACTAGCGCTAATCATGCATTTCACCGACTATGGAAATTAAAATTGGGCAACCCTGTTGGGTGACAATCCCCGCTCCGCCCAACTCTTCTCCTTTCTTATGGAGCCGAACGGAGGCAAAGAGAAGCTGAACGCTGCAATTTTTATTTCTTGTTTGTGCAGAGGTTAACTGGCCACTTCAAGAACAAAGGCTGCATTCTGGGGGTTTTGTTCAGGAAAACAGGAACTCTGATTTGAATTCCCACCCTGGTGAAGGTTTTCAAAATTGAATTCCATTGCTAATAATTTGAGGGCACTGTCCCCCCCCCTTTATTTCCCCTCCCAGTCTTGGGATTCAGTATTTCAGTTGAGAATTAGTGTTCCTTCGCTGCATCAGACAGGGAAGCAGAAAACACGCAAGAGCAAAAAACACCATGTTAGAACACCCAGTGCATTTGCTATAGGGATGGTTCTAGTGATGGCTTCCCAACCAACCACTATATCAAACACCCCAGACTCTGTGATCATCACCTGAGGTCCTTCTTTGTGTGCCTTCTCTGTGAGAGATTTGGATGGTGGCAATACAAGAATTGGCCTTTTCTGCGGTGGCTCCCCATTTGTGGAATGTTCTCCCCAGGGAGGCTTGCCTGGAGCCTCTGTTACATGTTTTTAGGTGCCAGGCGAAAACATCAGACCCTCCAAGTGTCCCTATTTTCCGGGGACATTTCTGGATTTACAGAAGCCACCCCAGTTTCTCATTTGATCCAGAATGTCCTGCTTTTCCTAAGGACGTCCCTATTTTCATCAGAGGATATGGAGTTATGTGAACCCCAAGCCAAGGAGAGTCTGTATAGGGAAGTTTTTAAAAACTGTATGTTGTTATGTATGTTGGAAGCTGCGCAGAGTGGCTGAGCAACCTAATAATAATAATAATAATAATAATAAATGTTATTTATATCCTGCCCTCCCCAGCTGAAGCTGGGCTCAGAGAGGCTAACAAGATTAAAAATAACAGTTTACATAAAATCACAATCAATTAATTGAAATACATTCTAAAATCAATTCATTAATAAATATTATTATATTATTATATATTAACAACAACAACAACAACAACAACAACAACATTATTATTATTACTCAATAGGATGTCCCTATTTTCATCAGAGAAATGTTGAAGGATATGAAACACTCCTCTTTTCCGGGTCTTTGGCTATTTAAACAATCCATGGCCTTTTTAACTGGGGCTGGTGTGTGTTATGGTTTTCATTTGTTACTATGGTATGTGTTTTTATATTGCAAACTGACCTGTGACATAGGTCAAAAATAAAAGTCCAGCAACATCTGGGGGACACCAGTTGGGGAAGACTGCTAAACTCCATGGAAGAGCTTGTCTCTAGCCAACAGCTTTGCTTGATGTTACATGGAGGTGAATGTCTGGACCTTGACTCATACACTCACGTGGCTGCAGCATCTGCAAACTGAAATCAGCTGATAAGCTGCAAAGCTGCAGGGGCCAGAGGTTGCTGAGTCCTGTCCCAGAAATTAAGATATTTGCACAAGACCGGGGAGCAGTATTCCATTTAGCTGTCTTGCCACCAGCACTAATTCCCACAGCCCAGCTTTGCACCGAGAAAGCTCATCCATTGTGCTGAAGCACAGGACAGAAACACAAGACTGGGCTCTACCCCACCCCAAAGAACCCTAATTTTTTCACTCATGATGAAGAGCCTGCCAGGGGCAGAAATCAGGAATCAAGCAGGTACCCACCAGGCTCAAAGTCTAGTGGGATAGCTTAGTCTCTAGACTCAAGTCTCAGGCTGAATGTCCTGTTTCGTGTTGCATCAAGGGGCAAGGTGAGGTTCAATCTGGACACAAGGCAAAGCGGGAAAAGATTTGGGCTGGACAGGGGTGGCCTACCCATGAGGAGTAGGGACAGCAGATTCAGCTTCCAAGGAATGCATCACCCACTCTTGCCACCACAGTGACAGTGACTTCTTGGAGGCTGGATCTGCCACCTCCATGGCAGCTGCCCACCCCTGAGGCATGTGACCTCTACAATGGACTCTTGGTGGGGCTGCTGGTCTCATCCCACCCCTATGAAGAAAATGGTGGAGCTGCCCTCTGGGGTCTGCACCTGCCTGGCCTAATTCAGAGTACAGTGGTGCCTTGCAAGACAAAAAGAATCCGTTCCGTGAGTCTCTTCGTCTAGCGGTTTTTTTGTCTTGCGAAGCAAGCCCATTAGCGGATTAGCGGATTAGCGCTATTAGCGGCTATTAAAGGTTTAAGGGATTAGCGGATTAGCTGCTAAAAGGCTATTAGCAGTTTAGTGCCTTAGAAAAAGGGAGTGGGGAGCGGAAACCCCCCCCCAGGAATCGCAAGACATTTTCGTCTTGCGAAGCAAGCCCATAGCAAATTCGTCCTGCGAAGCACCTCCAAAACGGAAAACCCTTTCGTCTAGCGGGTTTTCCATCTTGCGAGGCATTCGTCTTGCGGGGCACCACTGTATGCCCCTTTCCCCCAGCCTTTGATTCCCACTTCAATCGTTGGGTAGAGTTGATTTCTCTCCCCGCTGTTCCCGAAGTAAAACTTCATTCACACTATTGCTCCTGATGTGACTCTCTATTCCCCCCTTGTTCCCGGATGTAGATCTGCACTCACCCCTTCTTCCCTGACGGGGGGGGGGCATTTTGTGGTATGCCTCAGGTGCCAAGATGCCTTGAACCAACCCTGAGGCTGGACGCAGGGCAAGGAGCAGGTGAGATACAAGCAAGGTTCAGACTGCAAGGTTCTGGGGAAAATCAGAAGTTGCTACTGCAAGGAACTGAGCCCTTTTATACCAGCAGCTATAAAACTGAACCTGGCACCTTCTGATCGAATGGATGGGTGGATGGCAGGGATTATGCCGTTGCAATCTGTATTGACCAGGAAGATGGGCATTGGGACCTCCAATAGAATCATAGAATCATAGAGTTGGAAGAGACCACTAGGGCCATCGAGTCCAACCCCCTGCCAAGCAGGAAACACCATCAGAGCACTCCTGACATATGGTTGTCAAGCCTCTGCTTAAGGACCTCCAAAGAAGGAAACTCCACCACACTCCTTGGCAGCAAATTCCACTGTCGAACAGCTCTTACTGTCAGGAAGTTCTTCCTAATGTTTAGGTGGAATCTTCTTTCTTGTAGTTTGGATCCATTGCTCCGTGTCCGCTTCTCTGGAGCAGCAGAAAAACAACCTTTCTCCCTCCTCTATGTGACATCCTTTTATATACTTGAACATGGCTATCATACCACCCCTTAACCTCCTCTTCTCCAGGCTAAACATGCCCAGCTCCCTTAGCCGTTCCTCATAAGGCATCGTTTCCAGGCCTTTGACCATTTTGGTTGCCCTCCTCTGGACACGTTCCAGTTTGTCAGTGTCCTTCTTGAACTGTGGTGCCCAATAGCCTGTCACAGTTTCATACTTACAAAACCCTTCAGAGCTTCCTTTCCTTCAGAAGCTGCGTGGCCTTTCCTGCCTTCCTGTCTCATTAGAAAAGCCCTGCTCATCGTGAGGGAAAACTGCAGGTGCCTCTGTCCTCCTGAAATTAAGAAGCAGGTCTCTTATCCAAGTCAGAGATTGGGTCTTCTGGCAGGGCACAGCAAGCTCCCTGGTTTCTTGAAGTGCCTGTATGATCCATACATCTACTACCATGCCATAAGATCCACTGTCCTGTAATATCACATATGAGCTTTAACTACTGATGAAGCCCAGGATGGCGAAACAAGGCCAATATTCTGGAAACCCTTGTCTTAGACTCTGTTAAAGGATTCTGTGGAACTGTAACAACCTTTCATGTGGATTGTTTGGACCTTATGAAGAGACAGGTGGAATAGACACTATTACACGGATGTACTTTATGCATGAACTGATTAGAGAATGATCTGATCCACTGGGTCTTCTGTTTTGTTCATTTGTTGAACTTTATTGTGGGTTAAAGCCTCAGTGCCTAGGGCTTGCCGATCGAAAGGTCGGCGGTTCGAATCCCCGCGGCGGGGTGCGCTCCCGCTGTTCGGTCCCAGCGCCTGCCAACCTAGCAGTTCGAAAGCACCCCCGGGTGCAAGTAGATAAATAGGGACCGCTTACTAGCGGGAAGGTAAACGGCGTTTCCGTGTGCGGCTCTGGCTCGCCAGAGCAGCGATGTCACGCTGGCCACGTGACCCGGAAGTGTCTTCGGACAGCGCTGGCCCTTGGCCTCCTTGAGTGAGATGGGCGCACAACCCTAGAGTCTGTCAAGACTGGCCCGTACGGGCAGGGGTACCTTTACCTTTTATATGAATAGTATACCTTATTTATCTAAGAACACAGCCGGTTACGTCTCGTGTGTTTAGTGTATTTGGCATCTGAAATAGACAACAACAACAACAAAAAAAACTCACAGCAGCAACATTCTATTATTGAGCCACATTTTGGCATATGGTGCTCTTGAATGTGTTGAATTATCTCGTGAGGTGTGCTGTGACGCACAGCTGACCCAAAGATTTGCCAGCAGCTTTCAACTGAGAAAGAAATGGGATTACATACGGCCGTGACCATTGCTCCTCCTCCAGAAAGTTCTGGAAATCTGCAGGGCTGCAATTGCACCATGTTGCAGAGCTTACGACGACCTTTTGCAAAGGGGGACTGGAGGACTGGTTGCTTAGCTGCACTGGGATCCTAAGAACCTGAGGGTTGGGCACTGTTTTTAAGAGTCCGATTGCATCCTGTGGTGAAATTGCTGACCGCTCCCCACCCCCACCCCCGCAGCACAGGCATTTCCCATTAAACATAAATTCTTTGTGCTTGGGAAAAAAAAACCCTGAATCCGTCACACATTATGCAAATCAAGCACATGTGCAAATTCATCTCCTGGTTTTTGCATAACACACCCTGCTCCTCTCCTAGTCATGAGAGCCCTGCACAGCACAGAGGCTCTGCCACTGAGTTGCCCTGCCTAAGACTTTATTCCCTCCTTCTTTTCTGCCTTCTCTGAAATTCCTTCATCTGTTGTTTTTTCAGAAATAGTATCTTCACAAGCCATGGGGGTTGTGGGATAATTGGGATAACATATGACTGAGTTATTTGTTTAAAGTCAAATCGGAGATTCTCAAATTGGCTGAGTTCTGTCTTCAGTTTCTGCCAAGATAGCAACCCAGTGGTCCCTCTAGCTGAGTATGATTATTTTTTACATGGACTGGCAGCAGCAATTGGAGATTTCAGGCAAGGGTTTCTCCCAGCCCTGCCTGGAGATGCTGGGGACTGAACCGGGACCTTCTGCATGCTCTGTCACTGAGCTATGACCTTTCCTGCTGGATCTCACCAACTCTGGTCTAGCATCCCACTGCACAGCGGCCAATCAGATGCTTCCTGGATGCTGACAAGCGGCATATGAAAGCAGTTGCGCCCTGTAACAACTGTTCGCAGGTACACTACTTCTGGACATGGAAGTTCTACTTAACTGACAACTCTCGGCACCCTTGACAGATGGCAGTTCCCGGGATTCTTTTGTGGGAGCCCATAAAGTGGTATAATACGACTTTGGACATATATTGCAGATGGGGCCCTAGAGAAGGGGGTGGCAAGGTTTATCTCGCCTGGGCCGGTTCACTCCAGGGGAGATTCCTCCGTGGGCCGGATTGCACAAGTGCATGAGCGCACATGCCCGCGATTTTCGGCATCTGCGTCTGCGCAGACACAATTTCCAGCGCTGTGGAAGCGAGTGCACGACATGCTGCGCCAGTTTAGTGCAGCGCATGGGGACTCGCTGAGCGGGCGGCTCGGTTTGGGGGCGGCTCGTGGGCCAGTTAAACGACCCCCGTGGGCCGCTTGTGGGCCATGGGCCTTAGGTTGCCTGCCCCTGCCCTAGAGTATAACTATTGACTGAGGTAGCTGAGAACACCGTGTCATGCTCTGCTTCAGGAAGGGACAACTGCAGATTTTGCCCGTCTGCCTTGGATGCTTCAGTTCAGATTCCTGTATTCCGGATGGCGCTCGGTGTCCCTTCCAACGCCACAATTAATTCTACAATTCTATGATTCTATGTTTAGCCTGGAAAAGAGGAGACCAAGAGAAGATATAATAGCCATTTTCAAATATCTCAAGGGCTGCCATATGGAAGATGGAGCAAGCTGGAGAGCCAGTGTGGTGTAGTGGTTAAGAGCGGTAGTCTTGTAATCTGGGGAACCGGGTTCGCGTCTCCGCTCCTCCACATGCAGCTACTGGGTGACCTTGGGCTAGTCACACTTCTTTGAAGTCTCTCACCCTCACTCACTTGTTGTGGGGGAGGAAGGGAAAGGAGAATGTTAGCCGCTTTGAGACTCCTGAAGGGGAGCGAAAGGCAGGATATCAAATCCAAACTCCTCCTCCTCTTCTTCTTCTTCTTCTTCTTCTTCTTCTTCTTCTTCTTCTCTTGCTCTGGAGGGTAGGACTTGAACCAATGGCTTCAAGTTGCAAGAAAGGAGATTCCAACAACAACAACAACAACAACAATATACCCCGCCCATCTGGCTGGGCTTCCATAGCCACTCTGGGCGGCTTCCAACAAAATATTAAAAAGGGTAAAGGTACCCCTGCCCGTACGGGCCAGTCTTGACAGACTCTAGGGTTGTGCACTCATCTCACTCTAGAGGCCAGGAGCCAGCGCTGTCCACAGACACTTCCGGGTCACGTGGCCAGTGTGACGAAGCTGCTCTGGCGAGCCAGCACCAGCGCAGCACACGGAAACGCCGTTTACCTTCCCGCTATAAAGCGGTACCTATTTATCTACTTGCACTTAAGGGTGCTTTCGAACTGCTAGGTGGGCAGGAGAACAAAATATTAAGAAACCGTAATAAATCAAACATTAAAAGCTTTCCTAAACATCAGGAAGAACTTTCCGGCGGTGAGAGCTGTTTGACGGCGGAACGGTCTCCCTCGAGAGTGGAGGACTCTCCTTCCTAGGAGGTTTTAAAGCAGAGGTTGGATGGCCATCTGTCATGGATGCTTTAGCTGAGATTCCTGCATTGCAGGGGGCAGAATGTACTCTTAAGGTTCACTTCCAACTCCACAATTAATTCTAAGACTCTACGATAGTCCTATCCCAGCAAATAACTGTTGCGAGAAAGGGCTATTCTCAATGCAGTGGAAGGATTGCTGGGCCCAGAGAATTTAGGGGCAAGTCCTTCTGTCTGCTCCTTTCCTCTCCGCCCTTCGCCAAGGCTTTCGAGACAATGGGCGATGTGAGAAAACCCACAATGGCCACGCTGTAGGGGGAAAAGACAAAGGGTCAGCTGAGCCTCCTCATCCTTTTCAGGCCGGGAGAGCCTTGACACAACTCCTGCTTGTTCCTCGCAAGGGTGAGCAGCGTCTGCAAGCACGCCTGCCTGCCTGCCTTTGCCAAGACAATTCTCTCTCTCTCTCTCTCTCTCTCTGCTTGTTGCTGTACTGGAAGAAGAGGCAGCCTGGAGCGAGGCAGACAGTGAGTCAGAGCCAGGAAGGAAGGAGGGGAGCTGCAGGTCATGCCTTGAGCCCGCAGAGCAGGATTAATGGACATTTCAGTCTGTCTGTGTGCAAAAGCCTCTCTGCGTCCCCCACTTCCGAGGAGTGCAGCTGGCCGGCGGCTCAAAAGCAAGAGGTCAGGCGCTCCGCTCTGTGTTGCAGCCACTTTCTCCACAGCATGGGTGTCGGGAGGCGATACATTAACCAGCGTGTTCCTCCTGGCCCTGCGTGAGACTCGAAGGGACGAAATGAAATTAAGAAAAATACATTTTGCCTCCGCCGCATTCCCCCCTACGTCTCCCTGCCTCCTGGCTCGCGGCCAACTTGTCATCTAGTCGTGCATAATTCTTGCAGGCCGAGAACGGCTGACCGCCTTGAAAAATATTTACCGTATTTATTTTTTTAAATGGGAATCCTTTAAAAAAAAAAAAAATCTCCAAAGCCCGTTCGCCAGCGTCTCCTTCTCTCGGTGCTTGACAGGGCCCTGGATAATGGTTTGACGATTCCCTCCCTCATTCTTCACCTTTGCCCTTTGGCGTATAAGTCTGAAGGGATTAATCTGCCGGGGGAAGGGGGGGAGAAAAACCCAAGGCAACATAAAAGCAAACTTTCATGCTCCTTGCATTAGCCTCCATCATTTCTCTGTCCCCTCAGAAAACGCAAAAAAGAAAAACACCATCTTTTAACGCTCATTATTGGCAGAGGCCGCTCTTTCTGCGCAAACAAGCATTGGATGAATTTCCTGACTGTGGGGGCAATTGTGACATTTTCCCAGGCCTTATGGGTCATATTTTCCTCCCTTGTCTCGGTCTTTCTCTTCTCAGCCTCTCTTGGGAAGGAATATTTCAACATTCAATGTTTACAGGGGCTGTAAGCATAGCTGTAAACATGCCCACCTGCTCAACGCTTTGCTAATGACCCCTAGGCTAAGCTACAGTGGTGCCTTGCAAGACGAAATTAATTCATTCCGCGAGTTTTTTCGTTGTGTGAGTTTTTTCGTCTTGCGAAGCACCACTGCATTTTAACACTAACAACGGCGGGGAGGGGAGGGGAGAAGCAGGACAGCTGCCGCAGCTGGTACCTCGGACTCACCCGTGCGTTGTGGCCACCGCGCGACGCGGCTGCTGGAGGGTGGTGGGGCTCAGGAGCGCGACTCTGGCTGCAACGCTGGCTGCTGGCGGCAGCGGCTCTCTGAGGGGAGCGCGCGAGGAGGGTGGGCAGCGGCGCGAGGCAGCCAGAAGGTCGGCCGTCAGCCGGAAGGTGGGAGGGAGCCGGAGGAGCGGGGAAGGGAGCGTGCGTGCGTGCAGTGACCATCGCCATGACAGGAGAGGCAGGGCCGTTTCGTCTAGCGAAGCAAGCCCTTAGGAAAATACGTCTTGCGAAGCACCTCAGAAAATGAAAAACCCTTTCGTCTAGCGAGTTTTTCGTCTTCCGAGGCATTCGTCTTGCGGGGTACCACTGTACTCATTTTTCAGGTGGTCTTGTAGTAAGATTACTGGGAAATGATATACAGTGGTACCACTACTTGCATTCACCTCCGGGATACATACGCAGCAAACCCAGAAGTATTTTTCTGAGTTTCGCTGAGCACGCATGCGCAAAAGCGCTCTACATGCCGTGCGCATGTGCAGAAGCGCTAAACCGTGCTGTGTGCATGCGCAGAAGCAGCTGCGAATTCCTCGGGATGCGACCGGAGCTCTGGAAAGGATCCCGTTTGCAACCAGAGGTACCTTTGTACAATGAATTGAAAAGGATGTTCAAAATAACTGGTGGAAAAACCAGAAGCTTTTCTTTTGGGAATTATAGCGACAGAACTACCTAAATTTTATAGAAATTTATTTATGTGTGCTACTACAGCAGCAAGAATGCTACTTGCCCCAAAGTGGAAAGAAGCAGAAGTCACAGCAAAGAAAGAATGGAATATGCAGAAATGGCAAAACCTACTGGAAGAATAAGAAATCAAGATGACAAACTCTTTATAAAAGGTTGGAAATGGTTTGTTGAATATTTACAGATAAATTTCAAATAGATAAAAACATTGGAAGGATTGTAAGAGTATATATTTAAAGTAGATAATTAAATGAAAAAATAAAATGAATTTGGATATGCAGAAGATATTAAAAAATAAATTTAAGGAATCGCAGAAAGGGGAGGAAGGAAGTCAAACTTTGAAATGTTAAATTGATGGTAAAACTAATGACATGTATAAACTTGAAAAGTATAAATAGAAACTTTTAAAAACCCCACAACTGCCCATTTTCCAGTTTCAACCTTAGCTCATGGCTAAATGGGAATTATTGTGCAAGAGGGGTTGCTTGCAGGGTAGACTGGATAAAGATTTGAGGCAGGCTGAACCAGCCGCTTTAGGCAGTGTCACGGGCTGGTTGGGCACAGAGGAATGGTGGCAGCAACCATCTGAGGAACCCAAAAGGGAAGAAGACTCAGAACCCGGGAAGTGGTGGTGGGTCAATGACGAGTGGTCAGAGGGAGAAGACTGGGAAGAGGAGGTGTCAGAAGCTGAAGAGGCAACAAGGCTTAGTGAGCAGGGAGAGTCTGTGACAGAGAGCAGTCCAGAATCAAAGGAAGAAGCTGAAGCAGGAGAGGAAGGAGGCCAAGAGGCCGAGATGGGTCAGGCTGGTGAAAAAGCACCGGGGTCTCTGTCTCCTGCTGCAACAAGCTCTCCTCTCACCCTTGTCTCCCAGAACCAGCAGCGGCATGAAAAGGGTGGAGGAGAGGTCGCTTTCATACACTTACAGGGCACATGGTAGGCTGTGTGAATGCCATACTCCAAATTCTGCAGTGAGAAATAAAACATGCTCCCTTGGGAATAAATAGAATAATTTAAAATAAGCACTGCAGTGGACCCTCCGAATATGAATTTAATTCGTTCCGGGGTCTGTGCGCACCCCAAAGATTTTGTAAGAAGAGGCGCAGCTTCTGCGCATGTGTGTGTGGCGAAACCTGTTTGCCACGTTTGCAACCCAAAAGTTATGTTACCCACAGTGTCCACTGTACTGAGATCGCCATGTCAGAGAGAATAAAACATTAATATGCCTACACAAGGCTTTTTTTGTGACAGAGCTCACTGACACATCTTATTTATTTGTGCCCATGGTGGCCATTTTGTGCTGCCAACCTCTTTACGTTTATCAATATACGAGTGCAAGAGCTTCATTTTATTTTATTTTTACCACAAAAAGAGCACAGTTCTTATAGGTCAAAGGCCTGCCTAAGGTTTGCATATAACAGCATACGGAGGGGCAAGTTGAACCTCTCTAGGGAGAATGTTCCAAAACCTGGAGGCAGCTACGGAAAAGGCAATTTTCTTTTGCAGTTCCAAAATTGGCAGAACATGCAAAAGTCAGAGCCTTTCTGAAAGATCTTAATAGTCAGGCAGGCTCATTTGAAAGCAGATGGTCCTTTCGATTGGAATGGGTTTCCTTCATTTGTATTCTTGGAAGCACAATTTGTTTCACGAATGATTGTTGTTGTTGTTTTCGCTTCTGTCATTTGGTATGACTCGTTCCGAAATTTGTTTTTAAGAAACACTTGGGAGAAAGAATGAAAGGTGTACGGGAGGATCATAGCACTTCAGGGAGCAGCGAGCGCCTCAGGAATGTGTGTGCTTCATCTTCTGAAGGGAAGCCATGACACTAAGCAAAAGTAGGCCCCAAATAGTTCAGTTGCGAAGAAAAGGTGACTCCAGGCTGGCGCTGGTGAAAGTTCCTCCAGTTATGATGGTTTCCCCAGCCCCAGCGGAAGCTGAATTGGTGTCAGCAATCACCACAAAGGGACTTAATTGTAATTAGTTGATTTATTGATTTCACGGGGATAATACAGTTTTCTCCAGCTACTACTATGAACACTGGTTCCACTTCAAGCCAGAAAGGCATGGTTCCTTTTAAGTGTTTGTGTGTGTGAAAGAGAGACACAGAGAACACACACAGTGCTTTTCTGTGATCCTATTCCTTGCTATGTTGTTGGCACTTTTTGTTTCGGTCGTTGCCCTTGGCAACCACTGTGTTCTGGCACCCTTGGCACCGTTACCAAGAAACGAGTAGCCGCCGCTCATTTTCTATCCATCTAATTCACCCATACCATACTGACCTCAAAATAGGCCAGAATATTTACCCCCAAACTGGCATGTACGAAAGCTGAATGTGACCTATATTCGGGAAAATATAATATACAGTGGTACCTCGGGTTACATATGCTTCAGGTTACATATGCTTCAGGTTACAGACTCCGCTAACCCAGAAATAGTGCTTCAGGTTAAGAACTTTGCTTCAGGATGAGAACAGAAATCGTGCTCTGGCGGCGCGGCAGCAGGAGGCCCCATTAGCTAAAGTGGTGCTTCAGGTTAAGAACAGTTTCAGGTTAAGAACAGACCTCCAGAACAAATTAAGTACTTAACCTGAGGTACCACTGTATCCCCTAATTGTAATGATTATGGTAGAGCCATTCCTAGACCCAGTTGCCACCTGTTCTGTATAATACGGGATTGCCCCTTATTTCAATGTAAAATGTAAAATATTTCAATGTAAAATGTTGCTCAATACAGAGAAAATGTTGAATCAATACAGGACTCAGTTTGTCGCGGATTCCCCCTCTTTCCACTCTGCTCCCCTCGCTTCTTTCCTTTTTCTCCTCCTCGCTCCCTCTCCTCATCCCACCCCCAAGGAGGAGCAAACCAGGGCAAGGCTCCGACATTATTGCTTCTGGTTCCCTGCAGCTTTGCATGCTTTAAGGCAGCAGTTTGCAGAGCTGCAGCCTGGCAGTGCTGGGCCCCATCCCTCAGAGAGCAACAGGCTTACAAATGTGTGCGTGTGTGACAACTTCCAGAGGGGCCATGCGGTCAGATTGCAATAGATTGCTCTGAAGTCATTTCAGCACCAGGTGGAAAAGCAAATCGCCCCAACCCAACTCACTCTGGACTGCCCGCTGCCATCCTATCCTGTCCTGTATTTTGCCAGAACAAAGGTAGTAACTCTACACAGGATTCCAGATCTGAGATAAAGCATAAAGTCTACCCCAGGACTCACAAAAGACAGACAGGCGAAAAGGGGGGCAGGGACACCAGTCTGCATGTAGCTTAGCAAGGAAGGAGCTCTAAACAAGCTGTTCACCTAATCTTCTTCTTTGGTGATCACTCATAGCCAAGTAAGATTGTCTTCCATAAACACAGTTTTAACAATGAGTCCGTAAGTGACTGTGGAGGCCAATTCCGGATCCACACGTCCTTCCACAGTGGGGACATTGGTTTCCGGGCAGGAATTGATCACAGTGTGGATTTGCCAAGCGTGCCTTTCTCATAGCAAGTTTCTCTCTTGCGTCCTGAGTTCGAGTGTCTTCAAAGTCCATGACACCTTTGGTCAAGCCTGTTCCCCAGCTGGAGCGCTCGCAGGCCAATGTTTCCCAATTGTTGGTGTTTATACTACATTTTTTTTTTTTTAGATTTGCCTTGAAACAGTCTTTAAACCTCTTTTGTTGACCAACAGCATTAAGCTTTCCATTTTTAATTAAATAAAAGTAGTCTGAATCCAGGTTCTTATATCTAAGAGCCCCCAGCCTTGAGCAGAATACTATTCCCACTGGGCAATGGCTGCCTATTACCAGTTTTGCATGTACACCTCTGCATTTCTCTGAGTTCAATGGTCTTCTCTGGTAGCAAGACACCCAACTGGATGGATGGCTGTGTCCTTGGAAGGTGCTACAAATCCTCTTGTGTTAGGGGGGAGCGGCCGTGGAGAATGTCTATTTGTGTGTCCTTGCTATTTACGTTGGAAGAATGGTGGGAATTATCTATGAGGCAGGATCCTGTACTCTCCGCAATTACGGCCCATTCAGCAATGAATGTGCCACTAAGCCTTGCAGAGGAGACAAAAGGAACACCCCCAAGAAGAACTTGTGGCTGCTGTTACCAGGGAAACCACTTCCCTTCTTTTCTCCCCATGCAGAATTCCCGCACCCTGGGTGATTACAACCAGTGCATAGAAACAAATTGTATTACCAAGGATTTTTGACGGTGGGGGAAACTGGGAGAATCTCAGGTGATTGTTACCACAAGCAAAGACCAATGAAACCATACCCCAAATAATTTACCTGCAGGCTTCTATTGCAAATTTTTTAAAATATACATCAGACGGTTCCTAATCGTCTGAATGGTGGCTGGAAGCTGTTTGCAAACAAAGTTGTAGAGTTTCCACTGTGATCTCTGGTAACATGAATCAATGAGGTATGCTCTCTGACTATTCTCCTATTGGGACACCTCTGGAAATCACAGATTGTTAAGCCAACCCTCCTTCCTATTCTAATATACCCAAGCCTAATTGTATTGTGTGTTCTTGCGTTGCCATACGTCTATCTCAAGAGACAATGTAGTGTGCCCTTGGGGGTGAAGTCAAACCAGTGCGTTAGCAGTGCCAAAGTGACTTCCCTGGGGTGCAAACCTGGGCAGTGCATATCGGAGGTCCTGCCCAGATAACAATACCCACCTCTCAGCCTCACTGATGTGGTCCTGTCAGGATGCTGTCAACAGCTCCTGGCTGGTTGCCCAGGAAAGTATAGACAAGGAAAAGTTTCTTACCGCCCTTTTTCATTTCGATCTTTACAGAGAGAGGCTATAAAACCCAGCCTCTTGGATAATGGCATTGTCCCAAGAAACTCTCCACCCCCCCATCTCTCCCACTTCCTCATTTGTCATTCTCATCATCTCTATGGGTGCTCCTACGTGCCCTCTGTCACGTAGTGGTATAGTGTGGTGTAGTGGTTAAGAGAGGTAGACTCGTAATCTGGTGAACCAGATATGCTTCCCCGCTTCTCCACGTGCAGCTGCTGGGTGACCTTGGGCCAGTCACACTTCTCTGAAGTCTCTCAGCCCCACTCACCTCACAGAGTGTTTGTTGTGGGGGAGGAAGGGAAAGGAGAATGTTAGCCGCTTTGAGACTCTTTAGGGTAGTGATAAAGCGGGATATCAAATCCAAACTACTCTTCTTCTTCTGCCTTTGATCTCTTTGCTCTCCTACTTTTAAGGCTTGCTGGGTTCTGGGAGATGGAAAGTTTGGAATGCTTTCTAATGACAACCTGTCATCCAGGTGTTGCTCTGGCTCTCTCATGGTTTCCCAGCTTTTCCCTTCATCTGTCTCTGAGCTGCGACCTCCCGCAAACCCTGTTGTAAATCTATACTGTCTTCCTCTTCCTTCTCCCTGGAAGGGTCAGGATGTCTGTCTCGAGATAAAATGGAGTGGGCCTCTTGGGATTAAGTCCAACCATTGTGTTAGCAGCACCAAAGTGACCTCCCCTGGACGCAAGCCTGGACAGTGCTATGGAGGTCCTGGGCTGCCCAGACCACAAGACCCCTCTCTCAGCCTCACTGATGTGGTTGAAAGGAAAGCAGAGCAATACATTTGGCACCAACTTGACTGCAGGAGTTGCCGGAAGGAGGCGTACACGGCACCATCCAACAATCTGAGGGACTGGGATTTGGAACTGCAGTGCCACGGGAGCGAGATGAATAAACACCCAGCAATAAAAGATAATGGGAGAGGATTTACCCCAGCAAATTATTTGTCAAAATTACAAATACCCAAATACAGACTGTCATTTACCCTTGCTAGATTCAACGTGCTGCCATCTGCCTTATAGCAGGGCAGATTTGAGGGTAAACCATACGCAGAACAAGTCTGCCCCTGCGGCTTGATGGAGGTAGAAACTGTCTCTCATGCCTTGTTACGCTGCCGTTTCTACGGGGATATATGCTCGGTATTTATCACTCCTGTTACACAAAAATCTCCAAATGGGTCCGAACTTCAATGTCTAAAACTCCTGGTAGAGGACAAGGATCTAGAGATCACGCTAAGGGTGGCCAAATTCTGTGCGACTGCCATAAAACTTAGGGAACAAGCTGTACTACCAAAATGATTAAGGTTTTAAATGACAATTTTAGGTTATATTTTAGTGATCAAGATTTAATATATATTTTTAACTGCTGCTATATCTGAATTGTCTCTATTATACGCAATTGCAATTCAATGTATTCTTGTTGTGTTTTATGATTTTCCTGATATTGTAAGTGAGCGGGAACAGGTCTGTGACCCTAATAATAAAATTCAATCTGAGGGACTACACTCTGGATTTGTGCGGGGTTTACTCCCTAGCGTTTTCTTTTGCCAAAGTTGTCGTGCAGGGCAGCCAAAGTTTTGAATTCTGATTCTGTCTTCTGCGGCATTAGCTGCTACCCCTCCCAGTTTGATATCATCTGCAAATTTGATGAGCATCCCCTCAATTCCTTCATCCAAGTTGTTTATAAAGATGTTGAACAACAGGCCAAAGATAGAACCCTGCGGCACCCCACTTGTCACTTTCCCCCCTTTTAATCCACCTTGATTTCACCAACCTAAAGTTCCGGTAGATGTGTATCGATACATGTAGACAAAGGTTAAGTGATAACTCAGGGCTGGTTGGAGGTATCTGAATGAGAGCCTTCCTTCCACAGGACTCAATCCATAGCAAAAAAAGCATAACAATATCCACCAAAATCAATAGCTTCACAAAAAGTAAAAAATAAATAAATCTAGAACAGTATTTATGTGTGGTGGAGGTGGGGATGATTTGAGAAAAGGATTTATTAGGGGAAAATATTAGAAATACAGTTCTGGGAGATTTTGAGTTTGTTTTGTTTGGCTAAAGAACATGCGGCATGTGCATCTGTATGAACATTTTATTGTGGAGAATATTTGTCGTTATAAAAATCCCTCTTGGCAGAAATACAGAATTAGGATATCTGTTAGGTGATGAGTATCAGTTGGTCGAGGATGTGGATAAGCAACTGAGGGTACAGTGGTACCTCGGGTTAAGTACTTAATTCTTTCAGGAGGTCCGTTCTTAACCTGAAACTGTTCTTAACCTGAAGCACCACTTTAGCTAATGGGGCCTCCTGCTGCCGCTGCACCGCCAGAGCACGATTTCTGTTCTCATCCTGAATCAAAGTTCTTAACCTGAGGTACTATTTCTAGGTTAGCAGAGTCTGTAAGCTGAAGCGTATGTAACCCGAGGTACCACTGTATTAGGAATCTAATCCCCCCCCCAGGTCTCTCTGCTGGCCCGAGCATCACCTTTCAACCTAAGGGACCCTCTCCTTTACATTATTATGTAATGCAGCAATTAGGAGGAGTATTGAAATACCCCCGTACCAGATTCTGGAACTCTCAGGTCTAATGATTGTTTCTTCCCAATGCTGCTAAGTTCTTCCATCACTTGCTGGTTCCTATGGGATTCTCCAACTCACTTTTTTTTTTTACCCTTCTACCACCCAGCCATTTCCTGATGGTGTTTGCCACGCCATGGCTTTCCCCCAGAACAATGGGCTCCTTGCTTCTGCACCAATAAACTTGCCACTTTCTCTTCTCTTGCCTCCCTAAAACAAACGAGTCCTTCTATCTGTTCTTTGTCTCACGCAGAGCTGGTTCTCCCAATAATTGCTTGCGGGTGCACAATTTCAAAGGGGCTTTTCTTGAAACCGCATGCTCTCCCTCATTTTAGCAAGTTTTCAGGACAAACTAGCATCTCTGAAGGTGTGCTTCCACCTGATCAGTAACTCCCTGTCAGCTGATCTCTGGTTACAGACATCCCATTGAACTTCGACAGGTGTCAGTCACCTAATGTCATTGACAGAGGGTCACCACAGAGGGTGAAGGACTGAAAATACCTGTCTCAGGTGCCAAAATAATTTGCCCAGCGTTGGATAGACTGCACTTTGACTTGTGAGTGCCATTTGATATATTGCCTTGTGAAGCAAAATGTCTTGGGCTGATCCTGGTGTCATGATGACAATGAACACTACACCTTTCCCTTTTTTAAGGTGCTGTCTTAAAAAGTAAAGGACCCCTGACAGTTAAGTCCAATCGCGAACGACTCTGGGATTGCGGCGCTCATCTTGCTTTCCTCGCCGAGGGAGCCAGCGTTTGTCCGCAGTTTTTCTGGGTCATGTGGCCAGCATGACTAAGCCGTTTCTGGCAAAACCAGAGCAGCACACGGAAACGCCGTTTACCTTCCCGCCGGAGTGGTACCTATTTATCTACTTGCACTTTGACGTGCTTTTGAACTGCTAGGTTGGCAGGAGTGGGGACCGAGCAATGGGAGCTCACCCTGTTGCGGGGATTCGAACCGCTGACCTTCCGATCGGCAAGCCCTAGACTCAATGGTCTACACCACAGCACCACCTGTGTCCTGGTGCTGTCTTAGTCCTGCTTATTTCAGGTGACGACGGATGAGTGAGAATTGCAGAGTGGCAGATACTCATGTTAGAATATTTACAACTAGCAAAACTGACGGGAGGAGTTAAAGAAGTATTGAACCAGAAAATAGTTGGAGAATGGAGAATATTTAAGGATTATCTAAGATCATATTGTATCAACCACACCATATTAGCAGAACTTGAGTGATACTTGTAAACACAACAAATACCGTTTGTGGAGTAGACGGGAACAATATTAAAGAATATAAAACTGTGTGGAAAAAACCACGACAGCATAAAAAGTAAAATGAGAATAATTGGAAGACTCGTTTTGTCAGAAGTCTTTTTTAGTGTTTATTTAAGTATTAATGAGGAAGATTAAGGTTTTTTTATGCATGTAAATCTGCTTTTTCTTCTTTCTTTTTTCTGTATTTTCTTCTTCTCTTTTTTCTTAATTGTTTTTTCTTTAATCTTCTTTTTGTAGTATGAGATTGCAAATTCTTTGTAAATTCTTTGTATATGTGTGTAATTTAAATTAATAAAGATTATTTAAAAGAGAGAGAGAGAGAGAATTGCTAAGTAACGCATAACAGTGTTTCATATTTTAAAACATGTGCAGGGATGAAGCTGGAGACCGTGATCAAGCAGCAAGCTTAGCTTTGGTCCTGCGTCCAGATATCTGGGATTTGAACTTGGCAGCACTTTAGAAATTGCATCCATGGAGAGTTGCCAGAAATAAAATAAAATAAAATTTGACCTGCCCGAGACGTAACGTTCTAGAGACAGAACGTTTCCAGTCCAGTGAGCGTGTAAAAGTGATCCCATGAGTCGTTCAGATTGAAAGGAGTTAATGGACGAAAACTCTTGAAAGCCATGAAATAAATAAATAAAAAAGGCTACTGGGAATTTCCGCCCACAAAAGCTAGTGGACTCTCCGCTTACAAAGATCTTCACTCTGAAGCAATTTTCAGCTTTATTGCACTGTAAATAGAAAATTCTCCAGGTCCTAGACGAAGCATTGTGTAATAGGGCCGAATTGTTACAGGTGTTTCCTGCAATGAAGTCCTCTGGGTATAAAAGCAAATTCTGAATTTTTAGCAGCATGTTAAAAGTTCTCTTAAATGTAAGATTAATGTGGACAAAGTGTCCAACACAGACTTAAGGGTTTAAGCACTCTTGACTCTGTCTTGGATTGTGGCCAAAATCTGTAGCCAGGTATAGAAAAACTCTCCTTCCACCAACAAACGTTATGTAGAATTGAAATGTGTTAGGTGGGGTTGCTCAACATAAATTGCAAATCTGAAAGCTGCATGAAAATTGCAAACGATCCCAGAAAAAGGAATCATGGTTCCTTCCAGGCCAGTGTCAGAGCTGTTGTTGAGCATCTGCTGAAGTTAGGGACGAGGGAGAAATTGGATTCAGTTCTCATTTAAAGGTGAATCTACCACATTCACACTTACCCAAGGAATATGCAAACTGAAACATCGATGTCCTTTAAAATTTGCACTTCTTCAGATTTTGCAGCTAGGTTGTTGGCATCTGCCTGCTATGAGAGACCATCTCTGGGGGTCAAACTACTGGAGAATCGCAGCACCTGCTGTGGCTGCAGAGACCGGTAACTTGTAATGGCTGCCTCCCATATTGTTTTTGCTGTGTTAGCAGCACTGAAGCGACTTCCCTGGGGCACAAGCCTGGGTAGTGTGTATAGAGGTCCTGGGCTGCCCAAACAACAAGACCCCCCTCTCAGCCTCGCAACCTCCAAAGGAGAGCAAAGCAAGACGTTTGGCACCAGCTTAGCTGCAGGAGATGCCCAAAGAAGGCATACAAGGCACTATCCAACCACTTTAGGCACCCTCTCACCTTTGCAGTCTGCAGCCTTCCCAGGTGTCCACACTTCAGCTAAAGCCTAAATACATCATGAAGTAATTCCCTGGGGTTTTTTTTTCCAGATCAGGAATTGCTGGCAGCCAGGGAGGCTGCAGAAATGTTTACTGAAGAGAAAGACACACCTCTCCGTTTTCACTGACAAACTTGACATGAGCCAACAGTGTGACGCGGCAGCTAAAAAAGCCAATGCAATTCTGGGCTGCATCAATAGGAGTATAGCATCTAGATCAAGGGAAGTAATAGTGCCACTGTATTCTGCTCTGGTCAGACTTCACCTGGAGTACTGTGTCCAGTTCTGGGCACCACAGTTCAAGAAGGACACTGACAAACTGGAACGTGTCCAGAGGAGGGCAACCAAAATGGTCAAAGGCCTGGAAACGATGCCTTATGAGGAATGGCTAAGGGAACTGGGCATGTTTAGCCTGGAGAAGAGGAAGTTAAGGGGTGATATGATAGCCATGTTCAAATATATAAAAGGATGTCACATAGAGGAGGGAGAAAGGTTGTTTTCTGCTGCTCCAGAGAAGCGGACACGGAGCAATGGATCCAAACTACAAGAAAGAAGATTCCACCTCAACATTAGGAAGAACTTCCTGACAGTAAGAGCTGTTCGACAGTGGAATTTGCTGCCAAGGAGTGTGGTGGAGTCTCCTTCTTTGGAGGTCTTTAAGCAGAGGCTTGACAACCATATGTCAGGAGTGCTCTGATGGTGTTTCCTGCTTGGCAGGGGGTTGGACTCAATGGCCCTTGTGGTCTCTTCCAACTCTATGATTCTATGATTCTAAGCTAGAGTCAAGGCGCCAAATGCACCGAAATTTCAGAGTGTCCCGAGAACAAGGCAATCAAACAAGAACCTCTCTGACAGGGGAAGAAAACTTTTGAAAAACTGCAGGGCAGATATCAGCACAGCACTAGTTTCAGTTGAGCCGCTTATGTATACAAGAAATGCATTCAGTTTCTGTAGTTCCAGCACGACTTGCCAGGAGCTAATATGTTTTGAAGTGACTTGCTTCCCCCTGTACTTGGGAATGAGCATTATTGATTTCATTAGCACTTACTTCTAAGCTGGCATGTTTAGGGTTTTCTTGTTAATGAGAACAGAACATATGCTAGGTAGGCAGATGCTGAGGTTGGGGAAAGGTTTCCAAGTTCAGCTGATCTGCACTTTTTCATTAATGCAAGATTTCTCCTGGCCCCAATCTTCTCTAAAGTCTTCCTGGTGGGTATTAACTTGGACTAGGTGTCAAGGGGCACACAGAACAGCTGTCAAATGGAGCCGCGTGCAAGTGTTTGGCAAGCTGGATTCTTGGCAGATATTACATTGTAATAGTAGAGTAGTATCGCAACCTTTGTCAGATCCTAGCTGAATCGCAGTTGGATGCCTTTTCCATCCCCATTCCATGCAATTATTGTTATGGCTAATTGTGAGGAGTTAAATAATCAGTTGCTAAGAACTTTAAAGGAGGAGTTAAAGAAGGGAGTTGTTAAGAACGTCCTTTAGTCTGAACTGAAATGGGTTTTAAGTTGTATTCAGCCTTAGGGGCCCAAAAGTGCTACAGGGACAGGTGACATTGGGCTGGAGCCACACTAACTTAGTTACACATTCATGGAGTTATGGCAAACTTTTCACACTGATTTCAGTGGGAACTAAGCTGAGGCTCCAAGACTTTGGCCACCTCATGAGAAGAGAAGACTCCCTGGAAAAGACCCTGATGCTGGGAAAGATGGAGGGCACAAGGAGAAGGGGGCGACAGAGGATGAGATGGTTGGACAGTGTTCTTGAAGCTACCAGCATGAGTTTGACCAAACTGCGGGAGGCAGTGGAAGACAGAGGTGCCTGGTGTGCTCTGGTCCAGGGGGTCACGAAGAGTCGGACACGACTGAATGACTAAACAACAACAACAAGTGTAACTACAGTCGTACCTCGGAAGTCGAACGCCTTGCGACTCAAACGTTTTGGCTCCCAAACGCTGCAAACCCAAAAGTGAGTGTTCCGGTTTGCAAACATTATTTGGAACCCAAACACCCTCTGCGGCTTCCGCTTGGCTGCAGGAGCTTCCTGCAGCCAATTGGAAGCCGCGCCTTGGTTTCTGAAAGTTTTGGAAGTTGAAAGGACTTCCGGAAAGGATGCCGTTTGACTTCTGAGGCACAGCTGTAATTTAATCTGTATTTCATAGAATGTCCTTATTTACTAGGGTACAAAGTGTTTTCTGGTCACTTTTCCTGTTAAACCACTACCCCTATTTTTTTATTATTTATGTGGGCAACAACTCATAGTTTTTAGCACTGCCATTCTTCAGGACAGAGTAATCCAACCCCTCTTCCCTTACACCAATGGGGGTTTGTGTGCATTGGATCAAGCAGAGGTGTTCCTCTGCTCAGATGGCTGAGCTGGCCTCCTGTCAGTTGCCAGATGTGTGGTTGCAAGGGGTGGGGACCACAGTCAGCACCAGTGGAAAGCCCAGAAACAGGTTGTCCAGGGAATGACGTCTTCTGATCCACTGAGGTGGTGCACAGTGGAGGGTGACCAAGCTTTCCCCCCGCAGCTGTTGGAGCCTCCACCTCTCCCAAGCTTCTACCTTTGCCAAAACATGGATAATCATTGCCTACCACCGACACGGAAAGTGTTTTGTTTTAATATTGCTGCTAGCAACACCTTCGTTATGGGCTGCAAGGCCACAGATGCAGTGAGAACGGGGAATTTCTGTGGCCCAGGCTTGGAGGAACTGAAGGCTGAAGGCATTCTGTTGACATTCACTTTGTCAGCGTCAGGTCTCCATTTCTGCTGATCATCTGTTCTTTCAGGGCGGGGGACACACACACACAGGGAGGGAATGGGGAAGAGTTATTATGAGAGAATGACTGATCCAGCTGTAAGCAGAAAGGGTCTGGCAAGCCCCTTTCCCCTTCTCTGGACCACACAAAGCTTTGATGGGGTGACCTTCGTAACAGGGAAGAGAGATTTATGTGGTGGGGGAAAGATTACAAAAAATAAAAATGAGGAATTTCTTTTTAACCCATGAGATAAATCCTAAATGAGTAGCCCTGGTGGATAGGTATAGCAGCAGAAAGACAACAGGCATACTTACACCAATGTTTTTATATGGTCATGGCTTCCCCCCAAAGGATCCTGGGAACTGCAGTGTGTTGAGGATGTTGAGTATCGGGGATTGCAGTTTTTTTTGAGGATGATTTTTTCCCCTTGCAGTATTTCTTTTCTCGTCAGCATTTTCGTATCGGTACTTACATACCAGATTTTGTATTCATTTCCCCTTAATTTACACATTTTTTTGCAAAGTGATCTTGCCTTTTTGCACAGAACTTACCTATGCATTTATATGCACATTTTACCTTGGTACATGCATTTTTGCACACAAGACTAGGCTGGAGAGCTTCACTGCAAAATTAAGAGAAGTGCAAATTTCAAAGGATGGGTGTGTCCCAGTTAGCATCTTGTTTCAGAAAGTGCAGATCGGAAGGTTCGCTTTTATAGATGCAAGCGGAATCAAATTCCTCCCACACACCCTACGGTCTGACCACATTCTCCATAGGGGGCGAGGGCAGGGAAATCAATGTCGAAACTGGTCACACAGAGCCTGTACCATAAGGCTGAGAGTTGTTTGGGGACCCCTAGTCCCTCCAGTTAGAACTGGATATGGAACAACTGATTGGTTCAAAATTGGGAAAGGAGTACGACAAGGCTGTATATTGTCTCCCTGCTTATTTAACTTATATGCAGAATTCATCATGCGAAAGGCTGGGCTGGATGAATCCCTAGCCGGAATTAAGATTGCTGGAAGAAATATCAACAACCTCAGATATGCAGATGACACAACCTTGATGGCAGAAAGTGAGGAGGAATTAAAAAACCTTTTATTGAGGGTGAAAGAGGAGAGCGCAAAATATGGTCTGAAGCTCAACATCAAAAAAACGAAGATCATGGCCACTGGTCCCATCACCTCCTGGCAAATAGAAGGGGAGGAAATGGAGGCAGTGAAAGATTTTACTTTCTTGGGCTCCATGATCACTGCAGATGGTGACAGCAGCCACGAAATTAAGAGACGCCTGGGAGGAAAGCAATGGCAAACCTAGACAGCATTTTAAAAAGTAGAGACATCACCTTGCCAACAAAGGTCCGTATAGTAAAAGCCATGGTTTTCCCAGTAGTGATGTATGGAAGTGAGAGCTGGACCATAAAGAAGGCTGATCGCCGAAGAATTGACGCTTTGAATTATGGTGCTGGAGGAGACTCTTGAGAGTCCCATGGACTGCAAGAAGATCAAACCTCTCCATTCTTAAGGAATTCAGCCCTGAGTGCTCACTGGAAGGACAGATCGTGAAGCTGAGGCTCCAATACTTTGGCCACCTCATGAGAAGAGAAGACTCACTGGAAAAGACCCTGATGTTGGGAAAGATGGAGGGCACAAGAAGAAGGGGACGACAGAGGACGAGATGGTTAGACAGTGTTCTCGAAGCTACAAGCATGAATCTGACCAAACTGCGGGCGGCAGTGGAAGACAGGAGTGCCTGGCGTGCTCTGGTCCATGGGGTCACGAAGAGTCGGACACGACTGAACGACTAAACAACAGTCCCTTCACAGAGCTATCATTCCCAGAGTTCCTTGGGGACAGACATAGACACACTGGGAACTGCAACTTTGTGAGAAGGCAATACGGGTGGCACTGTGGGTTAAACCACAGAGCCCAGGACTTGCCAATCAGAAGGTTGGCGGTTCAAATCCCCGCAACGGGGTGAGTGCCCATTGCTCGGTCCCTGCTCCTGCCAACCTAGCAGTTTGAAAGCACATCAAAGCGCAAGTAGATAAATAGGTACTGCTCCGGTGGGAAGGTAAACGGCGTTTCCGTGCGCTGCTCTGGTTCGCCAGAAGCGGCTTAGTCCTGCTGGCCACATGACCCGGAAGCTGTACGCCGGCTCCCTCAGCCAATAAAGCGAGATGAGCGCCGCAACCCCAGAGTTGGCCATGAGTGGACCTAATGGTCAGGGGTCCCTTTACCCTTTTAACAACTCTCAGCAGCCTTAACAAACTACAGCTCCCAGGATTCTTTGGGAAGAAGCCATGACTTTTTGCAGTGGAATGATACTGCTTTAAACATTATAGTGCAGATGGGCCCAAAGCACCCCGGAGCACCATCTCTCTTGCCCCTGCATCTCCACACCAGGAAAAGCGTCACCTTTAAAATTCGCACATGCCAAGTGTTACTAACACATTGCCGCTTTTCCCTGAAGGCTTATCTAGGAAGACGACCTCACTGATATAATCAGAATCATCCATCTGCCTCTTAACAAGAAGCTATCATCCGATGGTTGTGCTGGTTTGTCACAAGAAACAGCTGCTTTTTCTGTTAGTCAGAGGGAAAGGTGTCTGGATGCCAAACCACTCAGTGGAAGCCCTGATGTGACAGACAGATTTCAACATTGTCAAACACAATAGATGTGGTGACTGCAATTCATTCCTGGTCACTTGATTTCAAATGCTTGTTTGGTTAAGGGAAAGAGCCTGCGGTTGAAATGTGCTCCTATTTCACAATGTGGTCTCCAAGGCTGAAATGTAACCCGCTAAGTCACTTTAGCTTAGCAGGGTGTGTGTGTGTGTGTGTGTGTGTGTTTGTGCATGCAGACACACAAAACAAACACAAACTGCAGGGTATTTTGCCAAACAACAAGGCCAGCCACTCACCCCGCCATAATCCACAAATCAACTGTAACTAAGCAGTCGGATTTAAGTCGCTCTAGACTGCTGCGAAAGCTGGGAGACCATCCTTTGTTGAGGTAATGGTTTGCTAATAGACCAAGATTATAAGTAGATGTCATCAGTGGGAACTAACAGCAAGAGAAGGTAGTTGTGCCCAGTGGGACCACATTCATTGCACATAAACCTTGTTAGATACTGTGAAGAAGTGTGGATCGAATTCCCTCAGAAGGTGGTGGACTCTGATTCACTGGAGGCTTTTAAGCAGAGGTTGGGTAGACATCTCACGGGGCTTCTTTAGCTTTGATTCTTGCATCGAAGGAGACTGGACTAGATGACTCTTAGCGTCCCTCCCCACGCTAGAATTCCATGGTTCTATGATTAAGCGCTATCCCAAGTTTCATAGAGATATATACATGGCTAGGGAGGGAATTGTAAACTCTACAATTCTATGACCCTATGCTAGCCCAATGGGCTTTACCACCTCTCCTCCCCTGTGCCCCCTGCAACCTCCCCAAATTCACTCTGCCATTTAGCCTGGCAGAAAGGTAATAATGTATGTACAGTGCTTGGAACACTTGAAATGTGCTATTAAAGGTGCGTTCAAAAACACATCAAGAAATGCACAATTGTGAACAGTTATTGCAGGAATGTAATTAATGGTACTGAGCAACAAAAAAATGCTGGTAATCCTACCAAAACTCTCCTGGATTATCGGCAAGAATCTGCCCCAAGCAGATTTGTTACAAACTTTGTAAAATGACCCCAGTTTTATTTCCTTTTGGGACTCTTGCAATAACACCACACTGCAATGCAACATCTCCATCTCCGAAATAATGCTGTAATATATTTGAGAGTTGTATTTTTTTCTCATGACCTTTAGAATGGAATTATTGCTTAAGATTGAAATCTTGCTATTCTCGAAAAGAAATTCCCTTCCAGTCCCTCCGGTGGAAACTGAAAGATACAATCTGGTTGAATCATTTCTTCTCCATCCTATGAATGAAAACTGGATTAATGGGAACCGACAGTGTTTTGACTTGTTACTTTTATTTATGTCCCGTTCTGGTTCTGCAGAGGAGATCACAAGGGGGAAGTGGACCAGTAGCTGAAGGACCAGGTAAAGGTAAAGGGACCCCTGACCATTAGGTCCAGTCGTGACCGACTCTGGGGTTGCGGCACTCATCTCGCTTTATTGGCCAAGGGAGCCTGCACACAGCTTCCAGGTCATGAGGCCAGCATGACTAAGCCGCTTCTGGCAAACCAGAGCAGCGCACGGAAACACCGTTTACCTTCACACCGGGGCAGTACCTACTTATCTACTTGTACGTTGATGTGCTTTCGAACTGCTAGGTTGGCAGGAGCAGGGACTGAGCAACGGGAACTCACCCCGTTGCAGGGATTCGAACCGCCAACCTTCTGATCGGCAAGTCCTAGGTGCTGTGGTTTAACCCACAGAGAGATCCGAATGACATTCGAAAGCAAACTAGCCTTTCAAAGCCTCTACCCCAAGATCCCAGGCTCTGTGGCCTTGTTCCGAACTTCCTTTCTTAAAGGGCCAAGACAGGCAATCCTCTATGGCCTCTATGTTCTATGGCCTCCTGCCTAGTGGACAGGTGAGGTACTATTGGAAGCAGTCACTCAGGCTCAAAGGAAGGCACCTGTGAGGTTGTGGCTCTGGCAGTACAGACCTTGGTGCCAGGGCTGTCTTAAGCATATGCGGCGCCGGGTGCAAAGATCTGCCTGGCGTCCCCCCCCCCCCACACACACACAGCAGAAGAGCCCACCATGGCGCTCCAACAGACGGACAGGCTCTTCCCCGGACTCAACTCTTGGGCCCTGGACTCTCCGCCTGGCACCCCTGAGAGCCCGGCACCTGGGTGCCCCGCACCCCTAGGACCTATGGGTAAGATGGCCCTGCTTGGTGCTATGAGAGGTTGTTCTATGGGCTCCTGCTAGTCAGACTAAGTGGTCTCTCAGGGTTCAGCAGCAAGCTGAGAGCCCTGAACTTTGTCTTGCTCCAGCTCCATGTCTTGATCAGCACTGGACTTGTGGGATATAAAGCTGTCAGTCAAGTCCAACATTCCGAGAGGACTAACTGCCTCTATGTGGCAGGCAGTTTTGTCGGTTGGTCGGTTGGTCAGTGGCTGCAAGGAGAGTTAACTGGTAGCTGCTCGGATGTAGTCTTCTCATGATTCACTACTATCTAGTATATAGTTTATCTGTTATGTAACCTAAGCCTGCCTTCGGGAACAACTCTGTAAACCTGAATGAATCTGATAGTAAAGTAGAGTGGTACGTCTGGTTATGTACTTAATTTGTTCCGGAGGTCCGTTCTTAACCTGAAATTGTTCTTAACCTGAAGCAGCACTTTAGCTAATGGGGCTTCCCGCTGCTGACGTGCCGCTGCCGCGCGATTTCTGTTCTCATCCTGAAGCAAAGTTCTTAACCCGAGGTACTATTTCTGGGTTAGCGGAGTCTGCAACCTGAAGCGTATGTAACCTGAAGCAAATGTAACTCGAGGTACCACTGTAGTTTATGTTAATATGATTCAGATTCATGTGTGTTTTCTTTAAGAGGGAAAGTGCCTACAGAGGGTGGTGAATACAGCACAAGATATTATGGGCTGTCCCGTGAATCCACCGGATGACATTGCGGAAGAACGTTGCCTCAGAAGAGTGAGGAAAATTCTCAGGGATGATTATTCACACCCTGGCTGGCACTTTGTTGATCTCCTGCCCTTGGGCAGAAGATATAGAAGTATGATTAGTCCCACCAACAGGGTAAAGAACAGTTTCTATCCATGGGCTGTTAGGCTGCTGAATGAAAACATGACAACAGGGCAACTGACTTTTGGGTTTGGTGGGTGTACGTCAGTAAACAAGGGGAATTAAGACTAATAAGGCTGAGTGGGGGGTGCTCATGTAATCTCACTGTATACAAATTGTTGTTGTTTAGTCATTTAGTCGTGTCCGACTCTTTGTGACCCCATGGACCAGAGCACGTCAGGCACTCCTGTCTTCCACTGCCTCCCGCAATTTGGTCAGACTCATGTTTGTAGCTTTGAGAACACTGTCCAACCATCTCATCCTCTGTCGCCCCCTTCTCCTTGTGCCCTCCATCTTTCCCAACATCAGGGTCTTTTCCAGGGAGTCTTCTCTTCTCATGAGGTGGCCAAAGTATTGGAGCCTCAGCTCCAATACTTTGGCCAATACAATACAAGTTGTACAAGTGACAATAAAGTATTTCATTCAAAGGGATTATCAAACAGGAAGGTATGATTATTGGTAGGACTCAAACGAGTTAGCAACCTGCTTGTCGCTGCATAAACTCAAACAGGGGATCGTTTAAACTCTGCTAAATTATATAAACGTTCCCATAGGACTCATGGGTCACGGCAAGATATGAAGACCCTGTTGGATCTAGGCCAATGGCCCCTCTAGTCCAGCATCCTGCCTGGGGGGGGGGACCACAAGTAGGACCCCAGCACAAGAGCCCTCTCTCCTCCCGTGGTTTCCAGCAACTGGTAGTCAGAAGCATTGGTGCCTCCAGGTGTGCAGGCAGAGCATAGCTATCATGGCCAGGAGCCACTATGGCTAGTAGCCATCAATAGGCCTCTCCTCCATGAATAACAATTTATTATTATCTGCCTTTTCATGGACTGTTCGGAGTAACAGATACAGAAATCTAAGGAGCTTCAAAAAACAAACGAACCAGATGACGTTTTAAAAAAGTATTCAAAGGTCTCGTAAAGACCAACACACATATTTTCCTGGGGGTGAGGGAGGGAATTCCAAAGGTATGGGGCCGCCACTGAGGAGGTCCAATTTCTTGTAATAAAATAAAATAGGGTAAAAGGTTAAAGGTAAAGGACCCCTGGACGGTTAAGTCCAGTCAAAGGCGACTGTGGGATTGTGGTGCTCATCTCGCTTTCAGGCTGAGGGAGCCGACGTTTGTCTAAAGATAGTTTTCCGGGTCATGTGGCCAGCAGGACTAAACCACTACTGGTGCACGGAGGACCATGGTGAGTGCCAGAGCGCATGGAAACGCCGATTACCTTCCTGCCACAGCGGTACCTATTTATCTACTTGCACTGGTGTGCTTTTGAACTGCTAGGTTGGCAGGAGCTGGGACAGAGCAACGGGAGCTCACCCTGTCGTGGTGATTCGAACCACCAACCTTCCAATCAGCAAGCCCAAGAGGCTCAGTGGTTTAGACCACAGCACCACCCGCGAATAATAATAATAACAATAATATTAATAACATGCTGCCCATCTGACTGGGTTGCCCCAGCCACTCTGGGCAGTTCCTAACAAATGAAAACACAGTAAGACATCAAACATTAAAAACTTCCCTATACAGGGCAACCTTCAAATGTAGCTAGCTGACAGTAAGCAAACACCTGAAAGAACTAGTTGTGTTTAGCCTACCTAAACACCTGGCTTGAGAGCAGTACTTGTGAAAAGGATCTAGGAGTCTTGGTTGACCACAAACCTGACATGAGCCAACAGTGTGACGCGGCAGCTAAAAAAGCCAATGCAATTCTGGGCTGCATCAATAGGAGTATAGCATCTAGATCAAGGGAAGTAATAGTGCCACTGTATTCTGCTCTGGTCAGACCTCACCTGGAGTACTGTGTCCAGTTCTGGGCACCACAGTTCAAGAAGGACACTGACAAACTGGAACGTGTCCAGAGGAGGGCAACCAAAATGGTCAAAGGCCTGGAAACGATGCCTTATGAGGAACGGCTAAGGGAGCTGGGCATGTTTAGCCTGGAGAAGAGGAGGTTAAGGGGTGATATGATAGCCATGTTCAAATATATAAAAGGATGTCACATAGAGGAGGGAGAAAGGTTGTTTTCTGCTGCTCCAGAGAAGCGGACACGGAGCAATGGATCCAAAGTACAAGAAAGAAGATTCCACCTAAACATTAGGAAGAACTTCCTGACAGTAAGAGCTGTTCGACAGTGGAATTTGCTGCCAAGGAGTGTGGTGGAGTCTCCTTCTTTGGAGGTCTTTAAGCAGAGGCTTGACAACCGTATGTCAGGAGTGCTCTGATGGTGTTTCCTGCTTGGCAGGGGGTTGGACTCGATGGCCCTTGTGGTCTCTTCCAACTCTATGATTCTATGATTCTATGATTCTATAAATAAAGAGCAGGTGAGAAAATGTTGACAGTTTTCAAGTCTGAAGAAATGTCAGGGGAAAAGAAGGGGTGGTGCTGGTTTATCAGGACATGATAGGCCAGAACCAACAGTGCTTCCCAACCCCCAAACAAAAGTGTACCCGTTAAAAATTGTCATCACTGATTAACATTTGTTTCCCCCAGTAATTAATTTATTGCTTAACCTAATTAAAGTTCACAGCTCTGTAAAAAAAGGTTTTGTAACATGTAAATTTATTTAAATGCACTCAATTAATTAATCGATCCACTGGTTAAAAGCCAGGTAATTAATCAACAAAAAACCTCCATTCCCTGACAACCCTAAAAAATATGGGCACCATTTTTAAAAAAGCAAAAATGAAAATACCGGGCGTTGCGCCAACTAATCTGTCAAGACTGAATGGGCTGTGGCAATATCGCCTCTCTAGTTGATTTAGAGACATCACCTTGCCAACAAAGGTCCGTATAGTAAAAGCTATGGTTTTCCCAGTAGTGATGTATGGAAGTGAGAGCTGGACCATCAAGAAGGCTGATCGCCGAAGAATTGATGCTTTTGAATTATGGTTCTGGAGGAGACTCTGGAGAGTCCCATGGACTGCAAGAAGATCAAACTTATCCATTATTAAGGAAATTAGCCCTGAGTGCTCACTGGAAGGACAGATCCTGAAGCTGAGGCTCCAATACTTTGGCCACCTCATGAGAAGAGAAGACTCCCTGGAAAAGACCCTGATGTTGGGAAAGATTGAGGGCACAAGGAGAAGGGGACGACAGAGGATGAGATGGTTGGATGGTATTCTTGAAGCTACCAGCATGAGTTTGATCAAACTGCGGGAGGCAGTGGAGGACAGAAGTGCCTGGCGTGCTCTGGTCCATGGGGTCACGAAGAGTCGGACACGACTAAACAACTAAACAACAGTTGATTGTCCCAGAATCCCACCAAGTGCCTTAGGATGTTGGAGACTTCCAGTGACAATGGGAGTCAAAATGGCCAGTGTTTGCTTATTCGTTCCATGTCTGAATGGAAAATCAATCCAGCGGATGCAGTTGATATTTGCCATTGATTTCAGTCCACAGACGATAACATAATTTATCAAGCTTGCCCCGCACCCTATGTGCATTGTGTTTCCTTTGCACGAAAATGAACGAGGTGGAATAACAAAGCAACATAATTTATGTAAGTTGTGCAATTTCACCACAGCTGACGGCAAGATGAATAATGTAGTTTTTGGCAGAAGATGAATTGCAGCAGAACAGAATCAGTGCCGCATGCGACAAGTACGGAGCTGAAATTAAAATGCTGCCTTCTTCCATCCCTTCTTATGACCAACTTAAGGGGCTGCAGTCAGCCAGTCCAAGTTGCTGGCTCCTTGCTGTGCCTTATTGCGTAAATATAGGTCAGCCAGACAATACGGCTCCAGCCTACAAATCTTCTTTTCAGAAGCCAAACTTCCAGCCTCATAAATGTGGAATTTGTTGAGACCAGGAACGTTAGCCCATTATTAGCCAATCCGAGCCTTATGAAAACAAAAAACTCTTGCAGCACAAGCCATGAGGAATAATTGTGAGTCTAGCAGCAACGTTGTGCTGTAACACGGGATGCCGAAATCTTCTGTAATGTCTTGCCAGGGGGGATTAACTACACAATCACAGCATTTTAGGCGGTCTATTTTTTATGTCCCTCACTCCAAAACTGTTGCGGGAGGTGGGGCCAGAGCTGGCTATGAACAAGCAGTTACAATGAGCTCTGCCCCTAGTGCGCCGCACGTTTTAGCGGTTTTTCTATCTCATCAGAATGTTGTGCACATTAGATATCTTTAAACGTTTAGCTTTGAGCTAAACAGTATGGATGCGTCCAGGCATCTCTACATAGGATACAAAATTCATTGCTTTCCAGAGGGATTGCTGTGTTAGGGCACTTCCAGGGTTGTTGCTATTTTCTGGGTGGGATTCACTCACACCCCGGCAAACTCAGATCGCACAATTGTAGTTGATTGGGGGGTCTTCCAGCAAGAAAAGCCCTCCCCCTTCAAATCAGAATGTTTGCAACAAGGAAAATGATGCAAAAATGCAGTGGAAGTTTGGGATAACTCTTGCTAAGAAATCTGAATGGATGTCCGTTCAGTGGCCAACGTCCAATCTCTGCAAACAAATCAGGATGAGGGCACAGTAAACAGGTTTCCTGTGGTCTGTTGCAACAAAGGAAAGGAACACCTGAAAGAGTAACAAAATTATTCTGGCATATATTTTCATGGACTAGAGTTCACTTCATCCTATTCCTTTGGGATTCCCTTCCAACTCTTCAATTCTATGGCTGCAGTTCTGAGATAGGCTTTG
Source organism: Podarcis tiliguerta (assembly GCF_965153285.1). NCBI lineage: Eukaryota > Metazoa > Chordata > Lepidosauria > Squamata > Lacertidae > Podarcis > Podarcis tiliguerta. The sequence continues at coordinate 127,472,674 of NC_139534.1, read as the reverse complement.
GCTGCTTTAAATATTATTAACTTCGATGAGATTTAAGTAATCCAACTGCATGGCCGCAGCTTCCAAGTTTATACTTCAATAAACGTGCTGTTACTTGTCCTATGCAGGGATCCAGGTCTCTTCCCTATTGAAAGTGTGTCTGTTCATTTCCCTGACATTCAGATTTGATTGTGGTGAGCGTATGACTCCTTCTCCAGCTGGCAAGCAGAAAATGTGCATTCCAGTGAACATACTGCTACACGAACCCAAATACCCGATCAGTAAGCAATCTCAGGGGCCTCAGAACACACTCTGGAGTTTGTTTCCTTGAAATGAAGGTCACTCGAGAGACTGCAGTGTCTTTGTGATATACGGTTTTATTTACACTGTATACAGGCTCAGTAAAATATGGGAGGTTTGCAGTGTTTGTACAGATCTTGCTTGCCCACCAGGTTTTTGAGAGGAGGCATCAAAGCCACAGCTTTGGATTCTGCACAGAGAGCAAAAATCAGACACCATCTCTCTCCCCACCCCCCTCTCTCTCTGCAGTGCCAAGTCAAGACTGGCCTCAGGCCTATTGTTTTCTTAAAGTCACCAGGGACATCTCCAGCAAGAGGACAGGAGAAGGCATGCCTTCTCTTTATCCACCCGCCTTTGTGAAAGCATCAGCCAATTTATTTTCGTGGCAACCGGTCACCTGTACGCTTTAGAAATACTCCACAGACACTTAACTTCAGAGATCTTTTTAAAGAGATACTTAACAAAGGAGATTCACATGACCACTTTAGCAGCCTTTCGTTCTACAGAATCCCAGAGGCTTGGCAGAGGTTAAGGGATGACACCCTGCCTATAACAATACACTACTGCCGTTGTTGTTGTTCTTGTTGTTTAGTTGTGTCCAACTCTTTTTGACCCATGGACCAGAGCATGCCAGGCACTCCTGTCTTCCACTGTCTCCCGCAGTTTGCTGAAACTCATGTTTGTAGCTTCGAGAACACTGTCCAACCATCTCGTCCTCTGTCGTCCCCTTCTCCTTGGGCCCTCCATCTTTCCCAACACCAGGGTCTTTTCCAGGGAGTCTTCTCTTCTCTTCTCTTCACGCTACTGCCTTACAGCAGCCCTTTTCAGATTTCAGCGGCTCTCTGTGTGAGGTCAAAATCTGGCACCTCCCTGCCTTTCACCTTCCGTTCCAATCAATTCTCTGTCCTAGTTGTGCCACCCTGCGGCACCCCCTAGACTCGGCCCCCGTGTGGCGGAACCGGTCATGCTGCCCTAAACCTTCCCCTGTCCTTTTCACATGTTCACATCCTGCACGGAAGGAACACACGGAGGAGAAGAACAGGAGCGCACCTGCGGTCGCTACTCCTGATCTCCACATGTTCACTGTCACTCAGGAAAATTCATCACGCTTACAGCTTTCTAGTGCAAGGGCTTGGTACACACATCGGATTGCCAGGTTGAGATAAGGGCTGGGGAGAGCACTTTTGAGATCTTGCCACCAAAACAGTGGTACTTTTTTTCAGGGTGAGAGTGTGGGAATGTTGAGGATAGTAGGAGAGGATATATTGATTACTGTAAATACTATCCTTCCTCACGGTAGTGAGCTAGTAGCAGAGCACATTCCCCTGTACATAGAAGGAAGCTAGTGGATAGATTTGTTAGAACCATTTGAGTTAAGCAATCCAGTCTGGCTTGTCCAGATTGGGTTGTTCCTGGTAAATCCCCTTTGTTCCCTTTTAAAAACAATAATGACACAACAGTCTTCTTTTAGAAAGTAGTGATAAGGTTTACTTACATTCAGTTCACAGTACAGTCATACCTCGGGTTGAAGTAGCTTCGGGATAAGTGTTTTCAGGTTGCGCGCTGTGTTACTTCCAGGTTTCGCCCCTTGCGCATGCGCAGACGGTCAAAAGAACGTCACGTGCATGCACAGAAGTGGCAAATCACGACCCACAGACGCGGGTTGCATTCGCTTCTGGATGCGAACGGGGTTCCGGAACAGATCCCGTTCGCATCCAGAGGCACCACTGTATGGTCCTGGGCAAGCTTTAGCTTTCAGTTACAGTTACAGAGAAAAGTCTGGGTTCATCGTCTTGTGAAGGATGAGCCCATGTGCTGCTGGCTGAGGGCCAGCACACAGCGAAAGAGCAAGAGAGGAAGATGGCTGCATGACTGGCCCTTTTGTAGGGTCTGCCAGGGTCACGCCCATCTACACGCAAGGAGGAGGATGCTCCAGACCAGGTGTGACAGGAAGTTCTCCTGGCTGGAGCAACATTCCCCTGTGTGTCCAGTCTGGCACCATCAGGAGTGCTCTGGTGGTGTTTCCTGCTTGGCAGGGGGTTGGATTCGATGACCCTTGTGGTCTCTTCCAACTCTATGATTCTATGATTCTAGGAAGTGTTATATTTGACTGCTTATGTTACATCCTACAGAGAGAGCAACACAGGTCACGTGACTCGCCTGGGAGTGTCCCAGAAGATGCGCGCCCCAGTTTTGGGTCAGGAAAAGTTGGACGGCATGGACACTGGCCAATATGTTGATGACTCTTGCCATGAAATGCCCCAAAGCTGCCCTCCTGCATCTGGAACCTCCTGCATCTGGTTAGGTTCCAGCCCTGCCCTTTCCCACAAGTCACCATTTCCACAGCTTTCTCGCTTCCAGCGGTGGAGGCTCTGCAATTTGCTCCATGATTTCAGTGCCATTTTGTTATTACAGATGAAAGTTGGTCATTAAGGGCTTAATTCCAAAATCACTACCCCATTCTGCATTCGTCCCTGAACATTTCTTTTAAAAATAATAATAAAATAAAAATCTCCTGCTTCCTTAGTTATTATTGCTAAAATGATATCTTAGCTCAGTAACACCACACACGCTTTCTCTTGGGTGTCTATGCCTTGCTCCCACTCGCATCGGCGGTTTTTGCCATCACGCCTCTTCTGATGCCAATGATGCCTAATACAAATAAGCATCTTTATGAGGTTTGCAAAGCTCCAGATTTGGAAGCGAAGAAATCAGGGTGGAAAAATGATCCAACACTTTTTCTGTGCTATGGAGAGCAGATTTATAGCAGGTCGCCTGCAGCCCAGCTGGTCCCTTACCACCACTGCCAACAGTGCTTGCAATAATAATAGTCATGGGCATGGCTATAGCTCAGGGCAAGAGTTTCTGCTTTGCAGGCAGAAGGTCACAGGTTCAATCACTGGCGTCTCCAGGTAGGTACTGGGAATGATCCCTGCCTGAAACCCTCTCAAATCCCTGCCAGTCTGCGTAGACCAGCGGTGCCCAAACTTTTATCAAAGAGGGCCAGATTTGATGAAGTGAACATGTGTGAGGGCTTGTTGAGAGCTTTTTGGGGGGTTGAAGTTGTGATAACCGGGTGCCAGGATGCGTCCACCATCTGGAGGTGCATGCCTGGGGATCCTTGGAGCTGGACCATGTTCCCACACTAGCAACACACCCTGTAGAATTCTGTTATATTTTATCTAAACAATCAGAATGAATTTCAGGAACCCCAAAGTCATATTGAAAAGTGGCAACTAGACATTCTGTTTTGGTGACTGTAACCCTGGTTTAAGGAGCCATTTGACAACTAGTTTATTTATCAGAATTTCTAACTCTGCAGGAACTGTCCGTAGACCAGGGGTGCCCAAACTTTTTTCAAAGAGGGCCAGATTTGATGAACTGAACATGTGTGAGGGCTGACCAAAGTTGTTGTTGACCTTTTTTTAGGATTGAAGTTACTGAGCTTTTTTAAGGATTTTACCCCAGGACATATACTGCCACGGGGGCTGGATTAAATCAACCGGTGGGCCAGATTAGGCCCCCGAAACAGACTTTGAACATGCCTGGTGTAGAGATAGTGAGCTTTCCACTGATGTGTAGATCATGAGTTTTCCTTAAACATTTAATTGTTGGCAGCTGTCTGTCTCAGGAAACAATGGAGTTTCAATGGAGTGTGCCTTTGGGGGTGAAGTCAAACCGTTGGAGAGTTACAGCATCTGCTATGGCTGAGGAGACCATCATATATTATGTTCACCATGTTGCACATCCCAACCAAAGCATTGATAGCCTGTCAGAAATCAATATAGAGCATCTGTCTAATGGTCTGATGTGGCGCTGCCTTTCGTCTTCTTCTGGGAAAGCGAAGACTGATTTAGCCCCAGCGGTGAGGAATGTGGGGGGCAGAAGGATGAAAGGCCAACTTGTCCTAATATGTGTAATGTTTTCGCAGAGTCGCCTCGTTTCCTACCCCTGATGTAATCAAGGGCTCTGTGCCTCCATGAAGTAAGAGCTCTCTGGGGGCGCATAACGTGAACCTTTGCAGCTTGCGCCACTGGAACATAAATTCCTGCCCGGTGACATATATGATGCCACTTCTCCCTTCTGAGTCCCACCTTGCCATCTGCTCAAGATCTCCAGCACTCCCGGCTCTGAAATGAAATTTCCATGCGCAAACGCTTTCCGCATCCAGAAACGTCCTCCTGCAAGCCAGGAGTCACTTCTGAGCCTTTTGGCAGGGATAGGCTGCAAAAGGCTTTGGGGAAACGAAATGGGTTGGCTTTTGGCGGCTGGGAATAGGGGTGCACTAGGGTTCCAGTTGTTAAATGTTACGGGCTCAGGGTTGGAAGTGGAAGTGATGCTCACCTTGGGGTTCCAGCTTAAAACAGAAACCATGTATTCAGTTCCATCACATGCGTTTCACCACTCCTTGGCCCCGCACAATGTGCTCCTTTTAATAAAAATTACAAGGGGAAATGAGGAGTGACGTTGCTGCTATGGGGTGGTCAATGTAGCGTTTACTTTTGGACTTAATCCACAGAAGGTTCTGTATGCAGAGGAATATAAGGTCATTGCTTAATGGCAGCGGTGAAGCTGCATGCTCTGGCACCAGGGGCAGAGAGCAGGAGGGGGCGTGTCGTGCCACCCGCGGGTGTGTAGCGTGCGCCCTTGGGGTGTGGCGGCCAGCGTGGTGGGGGTGCACAGTGTGGGGGGCAGCCGCAATGGTACCCCTCTCCCCGATGGTGCTGCTCCCCTGCCCCCCTGTTCCTCCACCAGTGCTTAACAGAACCATTTGGGTCCATGCGGGCTCCTCTGACTGATAATAATTCTCCAGAGAATTAGCCTGCTTGCTCATTGATGGAGACACCAGGGCAAGATGGGCAATTCATCTGACCTAGTATAAGAACATAAGATCCCTGTAGCCGGTTCAGGCCAGTGGCTCATTTAGTCCACCATCCCGTTATCACAGTGGCCAACCAGATGTTAAGTATAATTGTTTAACACAGCATAGTTGTTTCCATTGAAATGGAAAATAACTTTGTATATGTACTGCTAAGAGCATAGTATGGAAACTTCCACAACAGAGTTGCAGAGAGCCTAGCGTTAATGATTGACTGTTAATGTATCTCTGCTGCTCTGTCTCGAGGGGTTTAACTTAGATCACATGGGGCATTCAGTTGCAAGTCTCCCTTCTGGGTGTGTGGGTTAGTCTTTGTTCTGAAAGCAACCGAAGAGGAAGGACTGCTGATGATTCTCTCCAGGGGAAAACAGCAGGAGAGTCTTTAGCTCTCGGTAAAAGAAATTAATATTTCTAAGATACTTTACCTGTGCTGGGACCAGCACATGATATTATGCAACTATCTGGGTGTAACATTATTTGTTTTGTGCCTGTTTTGGAGCAAGTTCTGCTAGTAAAGCTTTTGAACCATATTTTTGGACTGGACAATTTTTATTTCAAGAGGAGTCAGTTTTTATTCACCCTATTGCTTCCAAATGTGCATATTAAAACCCACAATAGATGTCCATATGGGAAGCCCATGGGCTTCAGAGCATGATCACCCTCACCTCCTGAGGTTTACAGCAACTGGCATTCAGAAACATTGCCGCTACTGACAGGGGAGGTGCAATGAAACTTCCTCTGTCTCTTTGTTGTTGTTTAGTCGTTTAGTCGTGTCCGACTCTTCGTGACTCCATGGACCAGAGCACACCAGGCACTTCTGTCTTCCACTGGCTCCCGCAGTTTGGTCAAACTCATGCTGGTAGCTTCGAGAACACTGTCCCACCATCTCGTCCTCTGTCGTCCCCTTTTCCTTGTGCCCTCCATCTTTCCCAACATCAGGGTCTTTTCCAGGGAGTCTTCTCTTCTCATGAGGTGGCCAAAGTATTGGAGCCTCAGCTTCAGGATCTGTCCTTCCAGTGAGCACTCAGGGCTGATTTCCTTCAGAATGGATAGATTTGTTTCTTCTTGCAGTCCATGGGACTCTCAAGCGTCTCCTCCAGCACCATAATTCAAAATCATCAATTCTTCGGCAATCAGCCTTCTTTATGGTCCAGCTCTCACTTCCATACATCACTACTGGGAAAACCATAGCTTAAACTATACGGACCTTTGTTGGCACCTCTGTCCCTAAGGATGCTTAAAACACCCTGCCTTTTACCAAAATTAGTTCCACTCTACAGAAACACCCTCACATGGCAGCATCATGTTACCCCACCACCCTTCCAAGTCAACTCTTATCCCCCCCCCCCAGTTTGCAAACGATACCAATATTTCACACTTTTGTGTGCCTCTGCTCATCATTAGAAACCGCATGCTGAATAATTATAAGCATATTTGCGCGGCAGACTGTTCAAACACTTTGGAAGTAATGAGTATTCTCCAAAGTATTTGCAATGGGGAATTTGCAACAATGACCTTTGATCTGGCGTCTCAGCTGCATGAGTTATATGCGTGCTTCATGGCTCGGTGTTCTGATTTTCACCCACATCGGCCCACTGAGACACAGCTTGTTTCATTCTTTAGAAATATTCCGAGTTTTGAGGAAGGCAATCCGGGCTCCATCTATTATGAGTTGAGTCTGAGGTGAGCACAGATTTCCACCACTAAAAGCTCATTAAAAGCTGCTTTTTAATCTGGCCCAAGCTTTTTAATGATCTGCTTCCTGGCCGGTTCTCCATGTTCCACCATCATCTTCATCTTCATTGGAGATATGGAGAGCAGGCACGGCATAAGAGCCTTCTCTGCTTTGGCACCAAAGTCGCTTCCAGACAACCCGTTTATTGTACATCTATCCTGGTTTGCTTACAGGAAGATTAGATGAAGGGCCTTTCCATGCTTACCATTTACGGTGATATCGTTGATGGGCCTTTCTTTTGGCAAGCTGCAGACAGACCAAAAAAGACTCCAGCTCAGAAGATGGCTCAGCCATTCTGCTCACTTGGCTGATCTCTGTAAAGTCAGAATCATTTAGCTTTGTCTACCTTACAGGACTGGGGTGACGTTATTATAATTACTGTTAATAATTATTTTATTTTTGGTCATGTAAAAAAAAAATTCTCAAAGTGATTCCTGGGTTATTTTTAAGGATATAATACCAAATCAAAATACATCAAGATGTTAGAATTCCTGCTCCATGATTGCAGTCATAGGATTGTTGTCTTTCACATGACGGTATGTGTTTTGATTCCACAGAGTGGGAAGTGACGAAGACAGGATGTTTGTGTTACCGTGTTCTGTGAAGTGGGACTATTGTCCCTTGTTCTTTTTCTCTTTGCTGTCTGATGCCAGAGAGAGAGGGAGCCATGTTGCAGTGCTCCGTGTGTGTTTATATGTAAATAAAGTAGATTAGCCAAAATGCTGAGTTGCTGAGGTCTGTTAAGCAAAGCTGTGCAAACTCTGTGGATCCCTAAGTGTGCGGGTGTCAGTTGGCATCGGTCGCTGTGATGTTCAAGCAGAAGAAAGCTTTTGAAGCTCCCGAACGATCAACCAGGAGGGAGAGAACATGCCAGTTGGGCATGTGTCTCTGCCAAAGTCCTACTGAAGTGTAGGCTGAACTCCTGACACCACTTGCTGGAATACTAAGCATTTCACCAGGAGTTAAGTGCCCACGCAAGGCATGAACTGACCTAATTGTTGAGCATTAAGTTGCCTGTTCATCAATGTACAGTCATACCTTGGAAGCTGAACGGAATCTGTTCTGGAAGTCCGTTCAACTTCCAAAACATTCGGAAACTCCTGCAGCCAATCAGAAGTCGCGGGACCCCCCTTGGACGTTCGGCTTCCAAAAATATTTCGCAAACCGGAACAGTCACTTCCGGGTTTGCGGCGTTCAGGAGCCAAAACGTTTGAGAACTAAGCTGTTCGAAAACCAAGGTATGACCTGAAGAGGGGTGACAAAACAGAGATTTTACCCAGATATCTCATTGTCAAGAGTCCTCCCTGTACAGAGTTTCTCAACTACAAGACTTAGCACAGATAATCTGCACGTTGGCCTTCAGTATATTACAGTTGAACTCTTGAACCCTGGGACATTGAATAGTAATCTGTAAATATTTCTTCAAGATTGATCTGAGATGGTATATTCGTATTTTTAAAGCTTGCATTATTCTGAGTTATAGTACATGTTGCATTAAGATATCTTGTGTACAATATGTTCTCATTTCGTAAACAGAGCTGTGCTTGATGAGGTTCTGCTCTCTGTATTCCTTCGTTGTTTGATACTAAGTAGGATGAAAATGGCAGACTTGGACCAGAGATTCACAGAAGATTGGAAGAAATATACAAACTACTTGAAGAGCAACTGTAATCAACAAATGACGCTAGTAGGACTACAAGAAGTTTTGCAAGGAGAAATATATGAAACCTTGCAAAGTAGAGAAAGAATAGAGATATTAGTTATGAGATTTAAATGTAATAGTGGAAGTAAGAAATTTAAATTAAGTGAATAGATTGGAAAATTTTCAGATATGATTGACGGAAGTAAAAAAAAACTGTATAAGATATAAAAGTATGTTTAATTACTGTTGAAAATGATATGTTATAATAATAATAATAATAATAATAATAATAATAATAATAATAATAATAATTTATTATTTGTACCCCGCCCATCTGGCTGGGTTTCCCCAGCTACTCTTGGCGGCTTCCACAGAGACCAAAAATACACTAAAATGTCACACATTAAAAACTTCTCTGAACAGGGCTGCCTTAAGATGTCTTCTGAATGTCAGGTAGTTGTTTATCTCTTTGACATCTGATGAGAGGGCGTTCCACAGGGCGGGTGCCACTACCGAGAAGGCCCTCTGCCTGGTTCCCTGTAACCTCACTTCTCGCAATGAGGGAACCACCAGAAGGCCCTCGGCGCTGGACCTCAGTGTCCGGGCAGAACGATGGGGGTGGAGACGCTCCTTCAGGTATACTGAAACTAATGTTGAAAAACTAATAAAAAATATATATACAAAAAAAAAAAAAAGAAAGAAAATGGCAGACTGGGGGCTTTCACATTTCAGCAGCGTCCTAAGGTATGTTGCCAAAATTTGGTGCCCTCCCCCTCTCGCTTTCCATTGTACATCATTGTTGCCCCCCCTTTTTGGCTTGGCACGAGTGCAGGTGAACCAGTCGTGCTCCCTTAAATCTGCCTCTGCTCCCTTGTTCTTGAGACTTATTAGAAGCTGGACTCTTCAGACTCCTCACTGTGAAATAATCCTACAGACTTCAAACAACAGACTTCCCCCGGGCACGTGACTTACACTTAACATTGGCAGCCCAAAATGTGTTATTCCGCTCCCTATGAGGTGAATATATATTTAGGTTCTTTTGTTTTATCGCTGTGAATACAATACCAGAGTATGGATTTAGCCAAGCCAGTTCCTCCCCCCTTGGGCCCGTAATGCTTCTTGTTCACGTTCGCGTTCCCTCAGAGTCTGCCGCTGAAATTATGCTAATTTGCTGGCCCACTGATGGAGAAGGAGCTGTTTTCAATGGGCTCACACTGGGCGTGAGTTTTAGTCCACAGAATTCGTCAAGGAGGAGAGGAAAAAACAGCCTGAGAAATTCTACTCTTGTAGTAGCTGACATCTCGACCTCATTATTCACATACATTTTTGTTCCATTATCCCCTAAACAATTCAGCCGCACTGTGCAAAATTAGCGGATAACGTTGGCGGCACTCAAGAAAACCAGATGCCTGACAGACAAGGAAAGAGGTTTAGATCTCACCACTGCCATCACTCCCCCAGATATATTAAGTTTAGTTAGGACACAGTTCCAGGAAGGACCGATCCACCGTACAGCCAACCGTTGCACAATAATGTCTGACATCAAATTCTCTGAACATGTCACTCAAAGGCCGTTACCCTCACCTAAATTTTAACCACTCTCAAATCATTTCCATCACCCAAATGGAATAGCAGCGTTTTGAAAAATTGCTGGTGCAGTGCTACTTATCATATCAATCGATTGATTGAATATTTAGCCGTTCCTCCCCAAACAAGCCCAGGACAGCAAACAGATAAACAATTTAAAAACAAAATTCTGGGTGCTGCAGCTTACGAAGGAAATTTACAACACACTTACTTCCAGGTAAGTAGGGTTAGCACTGTAGCCTTATTGAGCCAGGATTTGACCGTGCAAATGTGCCCTTCTCCCCTTTCATATCCTGGCTTGTTTGGAAACCTTAATCATAGTTTCCTGGTTTGCATTTAACAAGAAACTATGGGACACGGGTGGCGCTGTGGGTTAAACCACAGAGCCTAGGACTTGCCGATCAGAAGGTCGGCGGTTCTAATCCCCACGACGGGGTGAGCTCCCGCTGTTCGGTCCCAGCTTCTGCCAACCTAGCAGTTTGAAAGCACGTCAAAGTGCAAGTAGATAAATGGGTACTGCTCCAGCGGGAAGGTAAAAGGCATTTCCGTGCGCTGCTCTGGTTCACCAGAAGTGGCTTAGTCATCCTGGCCACATGACCCGGAAGCTGTACGCCGGCTCCCTCGGCCAGTAAAGCAAGATGAGCGCCGCAACCCCAGAGTCAGTCACGACTGGACCTAATGGTCAGGGGTCCCTTTACCTTTACCTATGGTTAAGAGATGACCCCTGCCTGGCTTGTTCTTGTGTTCGGGTAAAAGGGGGGACATAGGAGCTGCCTTTGACTCCACAGGGCTTGCTTTTCCTGGTTATTAAGTCCATATTTGACCTTGCAAATGAAGCTGTTCTCTGCTTTCTCCACCAAATTCACAGCTCCCTCCCTCCCTCCAGCGTAAATTGCAAAAGGGAGTAGAATTTGGCTAGGCTGCTCTGCCTAGACATGGGAGTTGTTCAAGCTGCATATGCCTTTCTGACAATGTCGTGCTTCTGTTCCAATGCAAACAGACTTGCAGGATCAACCCCCCAACCCACTGCAGCTTAACAACCTTGGCTTCCTTTCCGTGGGCGCTTTGTTCAACAGGAAGAGGAAACCCCACGCCTTGGGATGGCAGCTCCAGTTCCCAATGTATGGAAAACCTTTGTACGCCTTCCTTAGAAAAAGCAGCTTCCACCTGGGCTAGCCTCTGGTTTCAATTAAGAGTTCTCAAAAAAAAAAGCAAAGGGGAAGTTCTTCCCCTACTGAATCTATACAGGATTCATTTATCTGTTGTTTAGGGTGTGAGCCAGGTTTTTGGTTTTTTTAAGGATAAAGGTCACTTGCCTGCAATGTGGACAGTAAGTACTTGACCATTCTCATTGAACAACCAAGAATAAACCTGCTTTTGAGGTTGCAATCTGGAGTGGCTGGGTTTTCAGCAATTCTCAAATTAAATGTATTCAGTTATTTTTTTAATTACAAACTATGCCTTCCATCATACACCCTTATTAGAGACCCCTTACAATTGTACAGAGGGGGCGGTTATCGTGGCACTGTAGGGTTAAACCACAGAGCCTAGGACTTGCCGATCAGAAGGTCGGTGGTTCGAATCCCCGTGACAGGGTGAGCTCCCGTTGCTCGGTCCCTGCTCCTGCCAACCTAGCAGTTCGAAAGCACCTCAAAGTGCAAGTAGATAAATAGGTACCGCTCCGGCGGGAAGGTAAATGGCGTTTCTGTGCGCTGCTCTGGTTTGCCAGAAGCGGCTTGGTCATGCTGGCCACATGACCCGGAAGCAGTACGCCGGCTCCCTCGGCCAATAAAGCGGATGAGCGCCGCAACCCCAGAGTTGGCCACGACTGGACCTAATGGTCAGGGGTCCCTTTCCCTTTATGCCTTCAGTCAAAAGGCCTTCCATCATACACCCTTATTAGAGACCCTTTACAATTGTACAGAGGGGGTGGTTATTGTTTCATTTGCTATTATGCTATGTATTTTTTTAATAGAGTGTAAACCACTCTGTGACCCTCTGATGAAGCCCGGCTGGCAAATTAAATTAAATTAAAACAAATCAATACAGACCATCTGCCATGGTACACAGAAGTCTTCTACCTGGAAAAATACTCTGAGCAGCAGCAGGAAGAGGAGATACCATGAAAAATGGGGAGTTGGGTGCGACGGATGGACAAAAGACATTCCAAACTCTGTCCCAGGATAACCCTGCCAATTCCTCGTTGACAGACCAGAGTCTACAACAGTGTTAAAACAACAAAGCAACAACAAAGCAGGGTTCATTCGTCATCTAGGGTACTGCAGATCCTTCTAGAGAGTCTTGTCTCATGCAACAAAAAGTGAGAAAACCACCACTTTTGGTCATTCCCACTGAGACGCTAACAGCATCACATGGTGCCAGAGGACTCCTGGGTTGGGGATGAGTTTGTGCTCACAGCCAAAATGAGAGAGGCCCCCATCCTTCAAAAGAAATGGGCCATCTGTCTGGACACTGTGGCAACAGGATACTGGGCTCCATGGGCCTTTGGTCAGATTCTGCAGGGCTCTTCGTATGTTCAGTAATCAAAGTGATAACCACCATCACACGTAAGGAGCAGAGGTGTGGTTCTCTGTCTATACAAGCACAAACGACAGTTTCCTGTTGGTCTTTAAGTTAGGCATAGTATTGCTTCACTTGCTTAAATTCCTAGTCTGCCCCACATCAGAGGCTTAGGGAAATTAAATTGTGTGTGTGTGTGTGTGTGTGTGTGTGTGTGTGCCAGCCATCATCTCATAAAAAACAGCATAGAATAAAATGACCACATGCTCCATTAAAACAGACCAAACACAGGTGGTGCTGTGGGTTAAACCACAGAGCCTAGGACTTGCCGATCAGAAGGTCGGCGGTTCGAATCCCCGCAATGAGGTGAGCTCCTGTTGCTCAGTCCCTGCTCCTGCCAACCTAGCAGTTCGAAAGCACGTCAAAGTGCAAGTAGATAAATAGGTACCGCTCCGGCGGGAAGGTAAATGGTGTTTCCGTGCTCTGCTGTGGTTCGCCAGAAGCGGCTTAGTCATGCTGGCCACATGACATGGAAGCTGTACGCCGGCTCCCTCCCTTCCATGACATGGAAGCTGTACGCAACTCCAGAGTCGGCCATGACTGGACCTAATGGTCAGAGGTCCCTTTACCATTAACATCTAATTAATCACCCAAGTATGAAAACATAAAATGTGTTAGATCAGTCACAGTCTAGCCCTGCATCCTAAAATCACTGGATGGAAGGAACTCATCTCATCCAACCCATTTTCTAAGGCAGGATCAGTGTCAAAGCCCCACAATGGAGCTCAGGGAGGTGACAGCAAAACAAAGCATTTTTAAAATAACAACGTTTAAAGACAATTAAAAACATCTAAAACCATTTCCAGACAGTCACATATTCTCACAGCTAATGATTTCTAGGTTGGTGGGAACAATATTTCAGCCATCTAATGCCTGGGTAAACAAGAATTGTTTTAAAATTCTTCCTGTATGTTCACAATAGGGGGGTCAGATGCCCCTCAACAGGGACAGCATTCGACACATATTTTTGCAAGCGATTTAATAAAATGCATTTTTTCCCAAATACATTTATGGAAAAGCATTTATGGAAATGAGAAGGGAAATAGAGAAGGCTTCTCAAGCAAAGTAAGAATGTCTCAGCTCAAATAATGCAAGGCTGTTGCCCAAAGTAAAAAATAAATATTTTTTGTACAGTTGGAAGATACCCCTGAGGGTCATCTAGTCCAGCCCCATTTTGCATGTGATTTTCACTAACAAATTAATTTCTATGTACATTTCCTGCCAATATATGCAGGGTTGGGGTTTTTTTGTAGACATTAGCTGCAAACTGCATCATGGCATTCAGATTAATTCAAATTTCAAAGTATGTCTGAACCTTTGGTTCTTGTATTGTTTTGGAACATGCACCTTTGATAGATTCTAGAATCATAGAATCATAGAATCATAGAATCATAGAATCATAGAGTTGGAAGAGACCACAAGGGTCATCGAGTCCAACCCCCTGCCAAGCAGGAAACACCATCAGAGCACTCCTGACATATGGTTGTCAAGCCTCTGCTTAAAGACCTCCAAAGAAGGAGACTCCACCACACTCCTTGGCAGCAAATTCCACTGTCGAACAGCTCTTACTGTCAGGAAGTTCTTCCTAATGTTTAGGTGGAATCTTCTTTCTTGTAGTTTGTATCCATTGCTCCGTGTCCGCTTCTCTGGAGCAGCAGAAAACAACCTTTCTCCCTCCTCTATGTGACATCCTTTTATATATTTGAACATGGCTATCATATCACCCCTTAACCTCCTCTTCTCCAGGCTAAACATGCCCAGCTCCCTTAGCCGATCCTCATAAGGCATTGTTTCCAGGCCTTTGACCATTTTGGTTGCCCTCCTCTGGACACGTTCTAGTTTGTCAGTGTCCTTCTTGAACTGTGGTGCCCAGAACTGGACACAGTACTCCAGGTGAGGTCTGACCAGAGCAGAATACAGTGGCACTATTACTTCCCTTGATCTAGATGCTATACTCCTATTGATGCAGCCCAGAATTGCATTGGCTTTTTTAGCTGCCGCGTCACACTGTTGGCTCATGTTAAGTTTGTGGTCAACCAAGACTCCTAGATCCTTTTCACATGTACTGCTCTCAAGCCAGGTGTCACCCATCTTGTATTTGTGCCTCTCATTTTTTTTGCCCAAGTGCAATACTTTACATTTCTCCCTGTTAAAATTCATCTTGTTTGTTTTGGCCCAGTTCTCTAATCTGTCAAGGTCGTTTTGAAGTGTGATCCTGTCTTCTGGGGTGTTAGCCACCCCTCCCAGTTTGGTGTCATCTGCAAATTTGATCAGGATGCCCTTGAGTCCATCATCCAAGTCGTTGATAAAGATGTTGAATAAGACCGGGCCCAAGACAGAACCCTGTGGCACCCCACTAGTCACTCTTCTCCAGGATGAAGAGGAACCATTGATGAGCACCCTTTGGGTGGGGTCAGTCAGCCAGTTACAAATCCACTGAGTGGTAGCATAGTCAAGACCGCATTTTACCAGCTTCTTTACAAGAATATCATGGGGCACCTTGTCAAATGCCTTGCTGAAATCAAGGTAGGCTACATCCACTGCGTTCCCTTCATCTACCAAGCTTGTAATTCTGTCATAAAACGAGATCAGGTTAGTCTGACATGACTTATTTTTCAGAAATCCATGCTGACTATTGGTGATCACAGCATTCCTTTCGAGGTGCTCACAGATTGTTTGCTTAATGATCTGCTCCAGAATCTTCCCTGGTATTGATGTTAGACTGACTGGGCGGTAATTATTTGGGTCCTCTCTTTTCCCCTTTTTGAAAATAGGGACAACATTTGCCCTCCTCCAGTCTGCCGGGACTTCGCCTGTTCTCCAGGAATTCTCAAAGATGACTGCCAGTGGTTCTGAGATCACATCTGCCAGTTCTTTTAATACTCTTGGATGCAGTTCATCTGGCCCTGGAGACTTGAATACATCTAAACTAGCCAAGTATTCTTGTACTATCTCCTTAGTTATTCTGGGCTGTGTTTCCTCTGCTGAATCATTTCCTCCAAATTCTTCAGGTCGGGCATTGTTTTCTTTATCGGAGAAGACTGAGGCAAAGAAGGCATTGAGGAGTTCAGCCCTTTCTGTGTCCCCTGTTTGCATTTCACCATCTTCTCCTCTGAGTGACCCCACTGTTTCTTTGTTCTTCCTTTTGCTACGAACATACCCATAGAAGCCTTTTTTGTTGCTTTTAACCTCTCTAGCAAGCCTGAGTTCATTCTGTGCTTTAGCTTTTCTGACTTTGTGTCTACACGTGCTGGCTATTTGTTTGAATTCCTCTTTGGTGGTTTCCCCCCTTTTCCATTTTTTGTACACATCCTTTTTTAATCTTAACTCAGTTAAAAGTTCTTTAGATAGCCACCCTGGCTTCTTTAGGCACCTTCCATGTTTCCGTCTCATTGGTATTGCCTGAAGTTGTGCTTTTACTATCTCCCTCTTAACAAACTCCCAGCCATCATGAACTCCCTTTCCTTTTAGTATTACTGTCCATGGGATCTCACCCAGCACTTCCCTAAGTTTTATGAAGTCGGCTTTCTTAAAGTCAAGAAATTGAGTCCTAGTATGCTTGGCTGCTCCTTTCCGTTGTATAGTAAACTTCAGAAGAGCATGATCACTTGCGCCTAATGATCCTTCCACTTCTACCCCATTAACCAGGTCATCGACATTGGTTAGGACCAGATCTAAAATGGCTGTTCCTCTTGTTGCTTCTCCCACTTTCTGGACAATGAAGTTGTCTGCAAGGCCAGTGAGGAATCTGTTTGACCTTATGCTCTTGGCTGAGTTTGACATCCAACAAATATCTGGGTAATTGAAGTCCCCCATTACTACTATCTCCCTTCCTTTTGCATGCTTGGCCATCTGTTCCAGGAAGGCATCATCTATGTCCTCCGTTTGGCTTGGGGATCTATAGTAAACTCCCACAATGAGGTCACTATTATTCTTCTCTCCCTTAATTTTGACCCAAATGCTCTCACTTTGGCTTTGAGGTTCTAAATCTTGGATCTCTTCACAGGTATACACATCCCTGACATATAACGCCACTCCTCCTCCTTTCTTGTCTGGTCTGTTTCTCTGAAATAGATTGTATCCCTCCATTTTTACATTCCAATCGTGGGACTTATCCCACCAGGTTTCAGTGATGCCTATTATGTCATATTTAGTTTGCTGTACCAAGAGCTCAAGCTCATCTTGTTTATTTCCCATGCTTTGTGCATTAGTGTACAGACATTGAAGTCCATTAGTCATTCCCCCGTGTCTCTTATTTAAGGATTTTTTCCTCCCACCACTAGGTCTGCTTGCTGTTTGCTCCATTTGGTCTATGACATTTGGATGATCATCTTCATCAATTAATAGACTCCTACCTTCAGGAGCACTGTCTCCCTCCCCCGCATTAGTCAGTTTAAAGCCCTCCTGATGAGGTTTCTTAGTTTTTTGGCAAAAACATTCTTCCCAACCGTTGTGAGGTGCAGCCCATCGCTTGCCAGAAGTCCATCCTCAAGAAACTGCAGTCCGTGATCTAAGAATCCAAACCGTTCCTGTTTACACCATTTGCGAAGCCAGCTGTTTACTTCCACTATTTTCCTCTCTCTCCCTGGGCCCCGTCGTTCAACTGGGAGGACAGATGAGATGACGATTTGTGCATTTAATTGCTTCAATTTCCTGCCCAGAGCCTCGTAGTCTCTTTTGATCTTCTGGAGGCTATTGCTTGCAGTGTCATTGGTTCCCACATGAACCAAGAGGAAGGGGTATTTGTCAGTGGGTTTTATGATTCCTTGCAGTCGTTCAGTTACATCTTGGATCTTAGCCCCGGGGAGACAGCACACTTCCCGAGACATCTTGTCAGGCCCACAGATCACTGCTTCTGTTCCCCTCAGTAAGGAATCCCCTATCACCACTACACGCCTTCTCTTAGGTTTGGTCAGGGTTCTTCCGTGAGCGGTCCGTTCCAAGGTCGCCTGCACATTCCCTGAGGACTGACTTTGCTGCTCATCTTCATATACGTGATCGACTGTAATGAGGGAGAGATCCTCAAATGGAGTCTGCTCTTCGTCTTCCATGCTAGGGGAGAGGACCTCAAAGCGATTGTGTATTTCTAGACAATCAGAGCGAACCCTGGGCCTCCTACTTCTTTGAGTCACGTTTCTCCACATATCGGGCTCCTGTGTTGGTGAACTAGCCGCCTCCTCAGGGGAGTCCCCTGTCTCCTCCTTGGTGGAGACGGTGTGCTCTGTTGCTTCCAAGAAGAGCTCCAGCTCTCTAATTCTTTGGAGCGTAGCTACACGTTCCTCCAGTTGCTGGACTTTGTCTTTTAGGAGGGCAATCAACATGCAATTGCTGCACGTAAAGCTGCCTGCAACCTTTGGCAAGATGGCAAACATTGCGCAGGAACCGCAGGCGACTGCAGCTGTTCCCTCCCCCTCCATCTTGAGAATGTGTCGTTGGGCTTGAGAGTAGCTCCCCTAAATCTAAAAGATGGTTCAAGATGGCGCGCGCCGCTGCCCTGCAAACACTGATAAGCTCCTCCCACAGCTAATCACCTGCCTCAACAGAAACCCTGCCCCCTCTGACCTTTGACCAGGGAAAGCAGCTAATCAGCCACATAGAATCATAGAGTTGGAAGAGACCACAAGGGCCATCGAGTCCAACCCCCTGCCAAGCAGGAAACACCATCAGAGCACTCCTGACATTTGGTTGTCAAGCCTCTGCTTAAAGACCTCCAAAGAAGGAGACTCCACCACACTCCTTGGAAGCAAATTCCACTGTCAAACAGCTCTTACTGTCAGGAAGTTCTTCCTAATGTTTTGGTGGAATCGTCTTTCTTGTAGTTTGGATCCATTGCTCCGTGTCCGCTTCTCTGGAGCAGCAGAAAACAACCTTTCTCCCTCCTCTATGTGACATCCTTTTATATATTTGAACATGGCTATCATATCACCCCTTAACCTCCTCTTCTCCAGGCTAAACATGCCCAGCTCCTTTAGTCGTTCCTCATAAGGCATCGTGTCCAGGCCTTTGACCATTTTGGTTGCCCTCCTCTGGACACGTTCCAGTTTGTCAGTGTCCTTCTTGAACTGTGGTGCCCAGAACTGGACACAGTACTCCAGGTGAGGTCTGACCAGAGCAGAATACAGTGGCACTATTATTTCCCTTGATCTAGATGCTATACTCCTATTGATGCAGCCCTATTGATACATTAAATGCAAACTGAATTGAATTTCTCCTCATCCCCACCGGAGTCTTATGGAATAGAATGGATTCCTGAACGCCCTGGGGGATTTTCAGGTGACAGAACTGGTGGTTCTGTCCAGCTCCCGGCCTCGCTGCCGGAAGAGGCAGGATGAGGTGAGCTGTCAACACGATTCAACTCCTGCTTCTGCTACGCAGACGTGCTTTGTAGCTTTGGGCGAGCCTAGCGTTCCTCATCCTTTGTTCCTCATCTGTAAAATTGTTAAACAGGTGATTTATTCCACAAAAGTGTTGGCAAAGGTAAGTCGATTAAGGGCTGAGTGGCCCGCCACAAATTAGAAGTGCCACCTCTACGTTTGAAGAGGTATGTAGGAAATAATGCAAAACAAATACCATCCCATCTTTTATGCATAGATTATATGCTTGATTATTTCTACAGTTGGTTTTGCGAGGGGGAGGCTGAGTGGAAACGTGACTTAGAGCACATTTTCTTTTTTCCAATCAGAAAAAAAGCCTGCTGAATGACTCCTTGCATATCGTGTGCTTAAACTGCTAGCTCCGCTGACAATTCATCCAGCAGGATTGTATTTGGGGAACAGTACAAAACCTGTATGTTACATTGAGGGGGGGGTGCTTTTCATTATGCTGCTTGCAGATGTTTGGCCAGCCGCACAGGGAAGCTCTTGTGCCCTGGATGTGGCAATGCAGCTGGGTGATGCCAGCCAACTGGGCCGCCTGCCAAGGCTGTGAGTCGGAGCCCCTCCACAGGCACGCTGCAGAGTTCCATTCTTGTCTGATGGATGGAAAAGTGATAAAAACATCAGCAGGCCAAGAGACTCTGATGGTCTCGCCTGCCTGGAGAAGCATCTGCTTTGCATGCAGAAGGTCCCAGGTTTGCTTCGGAATGGCATTTCCAGGTAAGGCAGGAAGAGAAATTCCAGAAGGCCTCTGCCAGTCTATGTAGACCAGCATTTCCCTCAAGCGTCCTGGAAAAACTGGGATATCGTTGTTGTTTTTTTATCATGAGAGAACAGCGACTATTTTGGTTGCTGTGATCTCACGGGATTTCACAGCACCATTTCTCCCCCCAAAAGCGCTTTTTTCAGGGCCACACTGCACCCCCCGAAAGCATTTTTTTTCCAGGGGAGGGGGGACCATGGCACAGAATCGCTAGAGATCATGGCAACTGTTATGTACTGAGTTGAATAGGATCCAAACTGCAGCAGTCTGATTGGTCCTAGAACAATAGGATCCAAAATGCAGCAGTCTGATTGGTCCTAGAAGAATAGGATTCAGAATGCAGCAGTCTGATTGGTCCTAGAACAATGCAGCAGTATGATTGGTCGGCAGGAGCCACCCAATCCAGCTCCAGATAGAAGTGAACCCACAAACTGATTGGCCTACAGGAGAATTCCGGAATTAGCCAATCACGTGCAGCCCTTTGTGTAAATAATGTATATAAAGCAGATACTTTGAGGGGACTTCTATTCCTCCTCACCACTATGAGCTGAATAAAGAGCATGAAATCCACTCTTGACTCTGAGTATATTTCAGCAACCAAAATGGCTGCGATAAAAATAATAATGGGAAGATGGCGTTCCAGATTTTGGCTTCAAAGTGTTGGACAGTATACAGCAGTGGTTCTCAAACTTTCCTCCCTGGGCCACACTTTCAGAATAAAAACTTGCATGCACCACTCTGAATTTTTTCTGGGTAAGAAATACATAGAAAAAGATGTAGCAGTGCTTGATTGATAACGCAGAACAGAATTACTTTATAATATGAACACGGGACAGCCAGAAAGGATAAAACAACGCAGCTACATAAGAGCATGAATCATTTCCAAAATATAATTATAAACGAGCCTCTGACATATGTACCTTAAATACGTATACAATAAGAGGTTTGACCTTGTTTTTGCCAGGTAATCTCCTTTATATTTGGACACAAACCCTCATCTTCTCATCAACCCAAAGAAGCCCTTCTCTTTTCTGATCTTTCATATTTGTCAGAGTTGAAAATCCCTGCTCACAACAAAATGTCACGGAGAACTGAAGAACTATAGCAAATGCTATTCTCCAGCACCCCAGCGATACTGAGTCACTAGTAGGATTGTCCTCAACATCACTAAATCACTGTCCACCACTACTGAAATTGGGGCAGCATCTTTGCATCTCCCTGTCCGTCCGAGACCAAGGTAAGGTCGTTGCTTTGTCTTTCCTGATTAAGGGATTTGCGGGGCTCTGAGTTTCATTTCATCAGATTCACATGGCGCAGTTGACTTTTTAAAGTTCAGTTCCTTTTTTAGACGGAGCTGCAGTAACTGAGTAAGCAAATTATCCGGTTTAATAGTCCCATCTGCTTTAGACAGATCTGAAAGACCAGTGTACCAAAGGCATTCTGCAAAGACCAGCCTTTACTGGAAGTATAAACTCAACACACCTCTCCAGGACACCAATAAAATGCACTGGGTAGCCATTTGAACAACGGCCTGTTCAACAGGCGGCCTAATCTCATTGTATCTCTAGCGCCTGGTGGAATTCACAGGGGGTGGGTTTAGAAATATATTCTGTTGCTCGGGGATCTCCCCCCCCCCACTAACCTTTCCTAAATTGAAGGCCTTGCTTTTGTGAGGTGTGCCAATGGACTTCATGTGTCGTATCTCTTCTAAGCAAATTAGGGGATAGACCACCAGCCAGTTTTGCTCGCAGAAAGTCCCAGGTTCCTTGAGAGGAAGGTCGAGATACAAATTCAATAAAGAAAGAAAGAGAACCCAGTTGCTGCACCGAAGTGTGAACTGATCCTGACTCCTCGTTTATTAAGAACATAAGAAGAACCATAAAGAAGGCTGATCGTCGAAGAATGGATGCTTTTGAATTACAGTGCTGGAGGAAACTCTTGAGAGTCCCATGGACTGCAAGAAGATCAAACCTCTCCATTCTTAAGGAAATCAGCCCTGAGTGCTCACTGGAAGGACAGATCCTGAAGCTGAGGCTCCAAGACTTTGGCCACCTCATGAGAAGAGAAGACTCCCTGGAAAAGACCCTGATGCTGGGAAAGATGGAGGGCACAAGGAGAAGGGGACGACAGAGGACGAGATGGTGGGACAGTGTTCTCAAAGCTACCAGCATGAGTTTGACCAAACTGCGGGAGGCAGTGGAAGGCAGGAGTGCCTGGCGTGCTCTGGTCTATAGGTTACGAAGAGTCAGACACGACTAAACAAGAACAACAACAGCCTACAGGATCAGGCCAATGGCCCACTTAGTCCAGCATCCTGTTCTCACAGTGGTCAACCAGATGTTTGTGGGAAACCAGGAAGAAGAACATGAGCACAAGAGCCCTCTCTCCTCCTGTGGTCTCGCCTTACTCGCCTTTTCTCTCAAAAGTCCCCAGCGCCACAACCTTTCCCCTCAGGGGAGTTGTCCCATCCCATTGACCATTTTCGTTGCCCTTGTCCGAAACTTTCTCTGCTCTACAAAGCCCTTTTTGAGGTGAGGTGACCAGCACCGTACACAGTATTCCAAATGCACCATAAGGTAAAGGTAAAGGTACCCCTGCCCGTACGGGCCAGTCTTGACAGACTCTAAGGTTGTGCGCCCATCTCACTCAAAGAGGCCGGGGGCCAGCGCTGTCCGAAGACACTTCTGGGTCACGTGGCCAGCGTGACAACGCTGCTCTGGCTCGCCAGAGCCGCACACGGAAACGCCGTTTACCTTCCCGCTAGTAAGCGGTCCCTATTTATCTACTTGCACCCAGGAGTGCTTTCGAACTGCTAGGTTGGCAGGCGCTGGGACCGAACAGCGGGAGCGCACCCCGCCGCGGGGATTCGAACCGCCGACCTTTCGATCGGCAAGCCCTAGGTGCTGAGGCTTTAACCCACAGCGCCACCCGCGTCCCTAAATGCACCATAGATTTGTATAATTGCATAAGGATACCAGCAATTTCATTCTCAGAAAACGACAGACAGCAGTCTGAATATGGTAAGATCAATTCAGCCAAAGGCTTTCCAAAGGATCCAAGTTTATTGTTATTTCAAAGTCTTCTCTGGCTCATCCAACAACTACATCGGGGGATTTCATGCAAGTGAGACTGGGCCTTCAAAGCACGCCAGTTAACAGAGGTGTCAAGCAAGGATGTATACCGGCACCCTCCCTATTTAATTACTATATAAACAATCTCATTCCCGATATGGCATCCCCATCCTTCTTCGCCCCCACCCTCAGGAATCATAGAGTGCCAATTCTGCTCTACGCTGATAACATAGTTTTGTTCTCCCATAATAAAATCGGACTTAGAAGAATGCTGGTTAAATTTGAACAGCTGTGTAAAAAAAGAGCATCTAAAAATCAACTACATTAAAACCAAGGTCACTGCATTTGGCAAGAGGACTACCAAGTCCAGGTGGACTCTGTAGATGGTCGCACCCTTGAGAAAGTACCCAGAATTAATTGTCTAGCATTACTTATTGATGGGAAGTTATCATGGAAACCCCATCTGGAAGCAATTGAGCTAATACCTGGCTGTTCTACTGGGCAGCTATATAGGTTCTTCCACTCAAAGGGCAGCCAGTTAATCATCTAATCATTTTAGACAGATCTAAAATCATCGTCCAAATGTTCTATGGGGCTGAGATATGGGGAGTTGGTGTCAAATCTGAAATAGAGGTCCTACAACATGAATTTATGGGGCAGATTTTGAGCCTTCCCTGTGGGACACCGGCAGCCTACCTGAGAGCCAAGTTGGGCCTCCCCTCACTAGCAGCCAGAATTGATCCAGCCTATTTGAGATACTGGCACAAACTAAATGCCTTTGAGGGTCTTACCCTTACTAAGCTCTGCTGGTTAGAGCACCTAAGGAGGCTGGGCACAAAAATGCCAAGATAGGCTTAGGGCTTATAGTTTCCAAATGGAGAACTACTTAGTCCTTAGCCTGTGTGACTTTAGAAATTGGTTTTTTGATCAGGATGTCAACCAAGACAGAGCATCCTTCATTGCTGCCTGTTCCTCGGCTTGGCACCCCCAAATTAAGCCTCATCACTCAAGGCCCCATTACCCTGAGACTCTGACCTTCCCACAACAACGCAGCACCTTTGTAGAACTAAGATTTCAATGGATGCCCTCTTCATATTTAGAGGAGAGATATCAGGGAACGCAAATGTATACATGGGTGCAATCAAGCAGAGGACATCACACTCTCTCTGCTGATTTGCCTCCTGTATACAATGCCTAGAGTGCAATTTATATTGCCAGTTCTTAATTGGCTTCCAGGTCGATCTGCACAGGAGCAACAGTTGAACTCCTTGCAGATAAACGTCTATATGTTACACACCAGGTAGCTAAATTTGCACTAGCAGCCAAGAAGCTCCGTTCCAGCTACGTTGGTCATGTTGTGCGGATGCCTGATGATTGTCTTCCAGAGCAACTACTCTATTCTGAACTTAAAAATGGAAAGCGTAATGTTGGTGGTCAACAAAAGAGGTTTAAAGACTGTCTCAAGGCAAATCTAAAAAAAAGTAGTATAAACACTGACAAGTGGGAAACACTGGCCTGCGAGCGCTCCAGTTGGAGAACAGCCTTTACCAAAGGTGTCATGGAGTTTGAAGACACTCGAACTCAGGACAAAATGAGAAATGTGCTAAGAGGAAGGCATGTTTGGCAAATCCACACCGTGATCAACTCCTGCCCGGGAAACAATGTCCCCCCTGTGGAAGGATGTGCGGATCCAGAATTGGCCTCCACAGTCACTTACGGACTCATTGTTAAAACCGTGTTTATGGAACACGGCTATCTTACTCAGCTATGAGGGATCGCCAAAGAATAATAATGATGATGATGATGATAACAGATGCAGCCCAGAATGCAGTGTTTGATATATATATTTTTATCATGGGGCATACTACCAAGTAAACACGCCGAGGATCAATGCCTTTGTGTCTCTAGAACTTCCATTTTACATATATAACAACTAGTTTTCCCTGTCCTGGAAAGTATTCTGTAAGAGAAAGAACTAATATTTATCCTGCCATAAAAGTGCACGTTTCAGAACCAGAGTCCCTTATTATTATCTTACTGTAATAATAATATGTGCAGATTCTGCCATTCCTTCGTGAACTTTAGGGCAGGGTAGATATTATCCTCAACCCTGTCTCTGTGTGTTTTTCGTAGTTTTCATTAAAGATTTTCTTGTGTAAAACGCAAAGTAAAGCAAAAACAAAGAAAAGTGCATATAGTGTATTGACTTTCAAGTCGTAGAGTCTTTAACCACAAGTTAAAGTTCTTGCAGCGAGCATCATGGGAGCAGGAATTTGAATCCGTCTCTCTCTGGGCGGCGGCCAATTTTCTGTCTACTGCATCACGCTGGCTTCTCTTCTTTCGAGGATTCCGACCTGACTGTTTTGCTCTTTTCTTTTCCCCTCTTGCAGCATATTTGCGCTCAGCATGGCTGCTTACTCCTTTCGGTGGGTAGCTTGGAATTCTCCACTCTTGGAAAGAAGCAGATTCTTTCTTTCTTTCTTTCTTTCTTTCTTTCTTTCTTTCTTTCTTTCTTTCTTTCTTTCCATGCATAACATGAACCACAGCGGAGGGCGATTGTATCTGGGCCCAGTGAAACGATTGCATACATTTTCTCTAATTCAAACCATTCGTTGCTTTACTGAATCAAAGTCCCCTTGAGAGCGCCCAAACTCCACATGACGTCTTTGACCGTTGCGTTTCGTACGAGGCCATTTCTGTGGCAGTTGATTGGAGGGAGGGAGGCGGGCAAACAGCCTGCAAAATTCTCGCACAACGCTCTCTCTCTCTTTTTTAAAGGGGTACATCTAATCCGCAGAACTTTTTTTTTATCTTCTGATAATTACACCATCTGTTTTTATCGCCATTGCTGTACACCACCATGGTGTTACATCGGTTAAATTTTTTGTCAGAAAATAAACAAAGACCTGCCATGTGATGTGCTTTCACTGGAGGTAATGGAATCACAGAACTGTATACTAGTCCAACCCACCTCTAAGGCTGGATTCAGACACATCAAAGAAGTGTTTCAGTTTAAAGCGTTGTAAATTTGAACAGGGAAAGCAGGTAGAGAAAAACGGGACCCCACGTCGCCTTCTGGTGGCACGTGTGTGTTATATCGCACATACAACATGTTGTTGTTGTTGTTAATATTAAAAACACGATAAAACATCAAACATTAAAAGCTTCCCTACACAGGACTTCCTTCAGCAGTCTTCTAAATGTCAGATAGTTTTTTATTTCTTTGACATCTGAAGGGAGGGCGTTCCAAAGGACGGGCGCCACCACTGAGAAGGCCCTCTGCCTGGTTCCCTGTAACCTCACTTCTCGCAGGGAGGGAACTGCCAGAAGGCCCTCGGATCTGGACCTTAGTGTTGCTTTTTCTTTACCAGTCTAGCTGAGTCCTATGTCTTCTACTTTAGCAGAGCAGTGTGTAGGAGGATGCCAAGGACCACATGACTGAATTGTGAATTGAACTGGAATAGAATTGGGCCCTTTTCGGAGGGGGGGGGGGTAAAATGACAATTCCAAGCACCGCTACAAACGCTAACCGGGTGTTTGTTTGTCTGTGGGTGACGCTGCTGAGACTCAGGGAAGCATATTTATATATCCCAAACATCCCACATTTTATGGATTAGAGTATGTAGAAATGGGGGGAGGGCATCTAATATAGGGTGTGGTTTCTTTGTAGGTTTAAACCACAGGATAAGGTGCCAGACCACATGAACAAGCTATCAGATGCCCTGGAGTCTGTTTTCTCTGGCCGGCACTTCTCCATATGCTTTGGAGTCTCTGATTTTAAGTCTCCCCACAACCACCAAACAATGACCACAATGAGGACCACTTATTGGAGCTATTTTATTCCCAGTTCATGGGTTAATTGCTTCCATAGCATTCCCCAACCCTTGCCAGAGCTTTGTACATCCATCCGTGAAACCTTTTTTTTTTTCTTTTTTCATCCACTTTTGGCCAGGGGTTTTCCTCTCCTGTGGTCTGAGCCCCCCACCCCTGCCCCCATAGCAACAGGACCTTGCACGGAGATGAAGACGTAGAATCTGGTTGCTCGATCGGTTTCCAAAACTATAGATGCAGCATAACAAGAACAGCCAGATGTAAGTTTGCAAAAATGGGCAGCACCTGTAAGCAACAATACACCCACCAGTACTTCCTGTGGGGCTTGTGAAAGGTTGCAGTAAATATCCCCCCAAGAACAAAAACCGAGCTCTTCTTGCTCAGTTCCTGTTTGCACTAGCGTGGCCTTTCCTACATTGAACATGCTCCCTTAAACATGTCCACATTTCACTGGACACCAACCCCGCAGGTATGCTATCTCCAGGGAGGATGCGGGTGGCGCTGTGGTCTAAACCACTGAGTCTCTTGGGCTTGACGATCAGAAGGTTGGCAGTTCAAATCCCCACAATGAGGTGAGCTCCCGTTGCTCGGTCCCAGCTCCTGCCAACCTAGCAGTTCGAAAGCACATCAGTGCAAGTAGATAAATAGGTATCGCTGTGGTGGGAAGATAAACAGTGTTTTTGTGCACTCTGGTTTCACAGTGTCCTGTTGTGCCAGAAGCGGTTTAGTCCTGCTGGCCACATGACCTGGAAAGCTGTCTGCAGACAAACGCCGGCTCCCTCAACCTGAAAGCGAGATGAGCGCTACAACCCCATAGTCGCCTTTGACTGGACTTAACCATCCAGGGGTCCTTTACCATTTTTTTACCTATCTCCAGAAAGAACTGGGAAAATCTTTTGCCTGAATCTTTGGGAAGTTGCTTCCAGGCACTGTAGACAATCTTGAGCAAAATGGACCAATTGGTTTGCCTCAGGGTAAGGCACCTTCTTTTGCCCCTACTTAAACCGAGAAGCGTGAAAACTGGAATCTTACTATTATTGTTAAGGGAAGGGCCACAGCAATTGCTTTGCATGCATACTGCACTCGGCATCTCCACTTAGGGCTGGGGTTGGCCTCCTGTCCAAAGCCTCCAAGAGCTGCTGCCAGTCAGTGTAGACCAACTAAGGCCTGGGGGCCGGATCCAGCCCAATCACCTTCTAAATCCAGCCCATGGATGGTATGAGAATCAGCGTGTTTTTACATGAGTAGAATGTGTCCTTTTATTTAAAATGCATCTCTGGGTTATTTGTGGGGCATAGGAATTCGTTCATTATTTCCCCCCCAAAATAAAGTGCAGCCCCCCACAAGGTCCGAGGGACAGTGGACCGGCCCCCTGCTGAAAAAGTTTGCTGACCCCTGGTGTTGACAATACTGAGCTAGACGGATGAATGGTCTGACTCAGCCTAAGGCGGCTTCCTATATGCCAATGAGAGAGGAGTGAGGACGCTGTTCTAAGGGTACAGGGCTGGGCATGTTTAGCCTGGAGAAGAGGAGGTTAAGGGGTGATATGATAGCCATCTTCAAATATATAAAAGGATGTCACATAGAGGAGGGAGAAAGGTTGTTTTCTGCTGCTCCAGGGAAGCAGACACGGAGCAATGGATCCAAACTACAAGAAAGAAGATTCCACCTAAACATTAGGAAGAACTTCCTGACAGTAAGAGCTGTTCGACAGTGGAATTTGCTGCCAAGGAGTGTGGTGGACTCTCCTTCTTTGGAGGTCTTTAAGCAGAGGCTTGACAAGCATATGTCAGGAGTGCTCTGATGGTGTTTCCTGCTTGGCAGGGGGTTGGACTCGATGGCCCTTGTGGTCTCTTCCAACTCTATGATTCTATGATTCTATGATTCTAAAATGTTAAATGGAGAACTGGGCCCAAGCTAACAAAATGAATGTCAACAGGGACAAATGTCAAGGTTCTGCACTTAGTCAGGAAGAACCAAGATGCACAAATATAGGATGGGGGACACCTGGCTTACTAGCAGTACATGTGAAAAGGATCTAGGGAGGTCTTAGTAGACCACAAGCTTAACGTCAGTCCACAGTGTGATGCAGCAGCAAAAAAAGCTAGCGCTATTCTAGAGTGCATCAACAGAAGTATAGTGTCCAGATCAAGGGAAGGAATAATACCACTCTATTCTGCCTTGATCAGACCACACCTGGAGTTCTGTGTCCAGTTCTGGACACCACAATTTAAGAAGGATGTTGACAAGCTGCAAGGCGTTCAGAGAAGAGCTGTGATGGCCTGGGACTTGGGCTCGAACTCAGAACCAGAGGAGTTTCAGTCCGCACCGGATCCTTTGCCTCAGGCAGCATCTGAACCAAGTCTGGGGCCTGATTCTGAAGAGTCCCAGTCTGCACAGGTTCCCCTGCAACAAGTACCAGCTGGGCCGAGTCAGGGGCCTGAGCCTGCCCTGGCTCCAGATGCGGGGATGACCTCGTTGCCTTCAGCTGGGCCATCACTTACAGCTGCTCCACTACCGGTTGGGTCAGGGGAGGCTGAGGCGGCCTCTGGGTCTAGTAACCCACCGACATCTCCTGAGCTGCAGAGACTAAGGTCTGAGAGAAGGAGAGACCTGAGTACTCGCAGGAGGAGTGCTCACCTTTGGGCAAGACAGGGAGGTGAGTCGCTGGGGGATCAGGACCGGCCGTTACCCTGACAAAGATAAAAGGCTGTTGGACCCCGCTCCAGGTTGCGGGAGCAACATTGCTGTTTGCTAGAACCTGCCTGAGACCCTGTGCCTGACCTAGACTGGTTTCCTGCCTTGTGTCCTGCCTTGGCCCTGTCGGACTGACTCCTCACGGAATCCTTGGATTCAGGACTGGACCTGGAGCGCGTTGCTCGGGTTAACCCCCAGGCCCAGCACAAGGGCGACCAAGATTATCAAGTGTCTGGAAACCAAGCCTTATGAGGAGTGGTTGAAGGAGCTGGGTATGTTTAACCTGGAAGAGACTGAGAGAAGATGATAGCCCCCTTCAAATATCTTAAGGGCTGCCCCATGGAAGAGGGAGCAAGCTTGCTTTCTCTTGCTCCTTACTTTCAGGTTTTTAAGCAGAGGTTGGGTGGCCATCTGCCACGAATGCTTTAGCTGAAATTCCTGCATTGCATGGGGTTGGACTAGATGACCCTTGGGTGTAGCTTCCAACGCTACAATTGTACGATTTTATTATTCTTAGTCAAAAGACTCTCCTCGTTGCTCATGTTTAGGAGGAAGTAGGATATAGATCTGTTAAATAAACAGGCATGTCAGCTGAGCAGAGTTCTCAGAGCACTGCATCTCTAAGCCCTCTTAACAAATCCCACCACTTGGTTAGAATCACAAAATCCATGTGGCCCTGCTTAGGGGACATCCTGTCTCCGGGCACATGGAATTTTAAAGCAGTTTTGTGTTTTCAGATCAAATAGGAAGACATGTGTTCCTGCCCTTAAAATGCACATAATTGCAAGGTCAGCAAACTCAGCTGCTAGATTCAGGATAGGAAGGTGATGCATTGAATGAGTAGCAGGATAGAAGAAGACTGGAAAAAGTTTAAAGATTATTTACAGAAATACTGCAAAATTAATGAATGTTAAAGAATGGTGGAATGAAGTTATATGGCTTTAGTAGAAATGTTATAAGGACTTAAGTATAAATAGATTAATAGAATATTATAGGTAAAATAAGGTTAGAATGTGTTAAGATAATTATAGGACAGAAAACAGAGGAAGATGGAAAGGAATTGCTGAAATAATTGATAGAAGTGGAATACAAAAAGGGAGGTGTGAGGAGGTCGGTGAAATAAGGGAATGAAAGATAACATATTGAAACTGCTGGATGTGTTTGATGTGTTTTAAATTGTTTTAGTTTGGTTTTGTTAGTTTAATGTGTTAGTGTTATGTAGTGTTTTGTGTTGTATTGTATTGCTCTTTTTTGTTTTTGTCTTTGTTTTGTTTTGTAGCGTTTAAATTGTTCAAAAAGTAATAAATATTATTTTTTTTAAAGAAAAAGAATGAGTAGTAGGATATCCTACTCTAGACGCCAGTATCTCTCAAGGGTTTGGGGCAAGGGGTCTTCCCAACCATCTGCTCTCTGAGCCTTTTTTTTAACAGGTGAGATCCTGTACTCACAGTGGCCAATCAGATGCCTGTGGGAAGCCTGCAAGCAGGATTCGAACACAAGAGCCCTCCCCCCCCCCCACGGTTCCCAGTAATAATAATAATAATAATAAATTTGTTATTTATACCCCGCCCATCTGGCTGGGCTTCCCCAGCCACTCTGGGAGGCTTCCAACAAAATATTAAAATACAGTAATGCATCAAACATTAAAAGCTTCCCTGAACTGGGCTGCCTTCAGATGTCTTCTAAAAGTCTGGTAGTTGTTCTCTTTGACATCTGGTGGGAGGGCGTTCCACAGGGCGGGCGCCACCACCGAGAAGGCCCTCTGCCTGGTTCCCTGTAACTTGGCTTCTTGCAGTGAGGAAACTGCCAGAAGGCCCTCGGCGCTGGACCTCAGTATCCGGGCTGAATGATGGGGGTGGAGACGCTCCTTCAGATATACTGGACCGAGGCTATTTAGGGCTTTAAAGGTCAGCACCAATACTTTGAATTGTGCTTGGAATCAGTCTGTGTGGAAATCTGTGCTTTGCTATGGATTAGGCTGAGAGATTGTGACCAGCCCATGGTCACCCAGTGAGCTTTATGCCTGGGGTCAGATCTGAACCCCAGGCTCTCCCACCTCGTCGTCCGCAGCACTCTAACCCCTAGACCACACTGCTTCTCTTTCTGAGACCCAGTTTGGCCAGAAAAGCAAAGGGAACGGCTCTTCCGCACCGCCTCTCTGAGGGCAGATTTTCCAGAAGGCTCAGCAAGGGACACAAGCGCGGCTGTGTTAATTGGCACGGGCTTAATGCCAGCTTTCCGAGGCATTAATTGGTGTTACAGGCCTGCCCCTGTCCACTCCAGGGGATTGGCTGATCTGTAGCAAACCTTTCTGGACTCAGGTTTCCTATTAAAAATAAGTGTGCATAATATTCCTTTGGCAGCGGCCAAACCTACTCGAGGAGTCTGGTTACTTTTGGCAAGTTCCTTGCCCCTTTTCGCTCGGGGAGTGTTTTAAGTTAGGATATATTTAAACAGCTGTCTTGCACCGCAGTGATCCTACTGCCTTGTCCGAGGTCCCTAAGAAAGGCTTTCCTAGTCCCCTTTCCCCAGAGATGCCACCAGGTTGAGACTCCCGGTACCTTAAACGGAACAGAGCCTACCCCCGCTGTTGTAGCAGGGCACTACTAAAACACATGGAGAACTGCAACAGAATGTCGCAGTGCACAGTGCAGATATTTGGGATTATAGCCATTCTATTCCATTCCATCCACCCAGTTCCTGTCTCCTATTTGCACCCTGACAGTTAAACAGGCAGCATTATGCAGCGGCTGAGTGTTCACAGTCCTCACTGTGATGTTTTTCAGTCTCCACCGCCTGCTTTGGGGTCCCATCCCACACTGGCCTGATCCAGGAGGGCTCCTCTTATATTTCTTATATTCTTGTTGTTTAGTCGTGTCCGACTCTTCGTGACCCCATGGACCAGAGCATGCCAGGCACTCCTGTCTTCCACTGCCTCCCGCAGTTTGGTCAAACTCATGCTGGTAGCTTCGAGAACACTGTCCCACCATCTCGTCCTCTGTCGTCCCCTTCTCCTTGTGCCCTCCATCTTTCCCAACATCAGGGTCTTTTCCAGGGAGTCTTCTCTTCTCATGAGGTGGCCAAAGTCTTGGAGCCTCAGCTTCAGGATCTGTCCTTCCAGTGAGCACTCAGGGCTGATTTCCTTCAGAATGGAGAAGTTTGATCTTCTTGCAGTCCATGGGACTCTCAAGAGTCTCCTCCAGCACCATAATTCAAAAGCATCCATTCTTCGGCGATCAGCCTTCATGATGGTCCAGCTCTCACTTCCATACATCACTACTGGGAAAACCATGGCTTTAACTATATGGACCTTTGTTGGCAAGGTGATGTCACTGCTTTTTAAGATGCTGTCTAGGTTTGTCATTGCTTTTCTCCCAAGGAGCAGGCGTCTTTTAATTTCGTGACTGCTGTCACCATCTGCAGTGATCATGGAGCCTTACTTCATATTATTTCCACTAATATATGTGTTTGTATACTCTCCCCCTCCCCATTATATGCATATTATATGCTGGAAAACTGCCCCGCGAAATTTCAAAAAGTGCAAATTTCAAAAAGGTGGCTGTGTTTTGACTTTTGTCTCGTTTCAGAAAGCGCGAATGAGGTAAGATCTCGTGCTCTTTCCATGCATTTAAAGCATATTTAAAACGCACGACTGCCCATAAAGAATCCCAGGAACTGTAGCCCTGCGAGGGGTAAGTTCCCAGAATTCTTTCGGGTGCTTCAAACATACGGTGTGTACACAGCTTGTGCTATGAATCGCTCGCTGAATGCTTTCAGTTGTTTGGTTTTGTTGTGTTTCCCTTTGAGTTTAGAGGCTTACGGAAAAGGGGGATAGGAGCTGATTAAACTACTCAGGCCCCCTCAGAGCAGCGATAACAACAGAGGGTTGCCACGTGAATTAATGACATGAAGATACGGAGCCGCTTAGAAGATGGAGAGCGTTGTGCTAATGGCAGGGCAGGAACATTTACTGAACACGAAGAGAGAAATTGCGGGAAGGTCTCCTTTAATGGCAAATGTCTGCCCCTTGTCTGGGCTTCAGAGAGTGAAGCCAGCTTCGTCTCCCGCCGCATTGACAAGTCTCCAAGGTTACCGGCAGTTGCCTGAACATGCAGCCGCCAAGACTGCATAAACAGCGGCTCAAGGGCCCGGGGAAAGCTGTGAAATTGCATCGAATGGAGCCACAAGGAAAAAGGAAACTGACTGCAGCCAGGCTTCTCCAAAAGCTTAATGCAAAACGCAGAGCAGAAGACGGACTTGCCTTTTGGATTAAGCTCTGAAGCAGCTACATCTGAATTTGATGCAGCGCAACGGTTCCATCGTAACTGAAAACAGGCACAAAGGCTGTGTAAACATAATGCATTTAAAGGAACCCACCCCCTCAAGAACTACAGCAAAGGGGAGCTGTAGTTTTTCCCTTTGTAGAACTATGGTTCACAGCACCCCTTCACAAACTACAGTTAACTGGGGTTTTTTTTGGGGGGGGGGTTAAGGAAGAGGAGAAATTAATAATAATAATAATAATAATAATAATAATAATAATAATAATAATAATAGATATACCCCCACCCATCTGGCTGGGTTTCCCCAGCCGCTCTGGGCAGCTTACAGCATATGAAAGGCTTACAGAATGTGTTTTGAATGTATGAATGTATGCTAATGTTGATAGCACCCACCTACCCACTGTTAGAAATACTATGGAAGCATAGAATTGTAGATTTGGAAGGGAACCCAAGAGTCATCTAGTCCAACCCCCAGAATGCAAGAGCAAATGCGTCATGGAACAAAGGGCAAAAAGGGACACACACACATCTGCATTACATTTGTATATGGTAATTTATATATAAAACTGCAGATTTAGAAATAATTGCAGCAATTTAAATGGGGGGGGGGTATGATTTTGCATGGGGTGGGTTGAGGGAAGCTTTTCTCTGTCTCTCGCAGCATTTGAACTCGGGGCCGCCCAACAAAGCTGAGCGTTGGGATGATTTGAAGACAGATGAACAAAAGGACTTCTTTGCACAGCGCATAAAACTCGCTCCCACGAGAGGGAGTGATGCCACCAACTTGGATGGTTTTAAAAGAGAGTTTGGAGCAGGGGTCAGCAAACTTTTTCGGCAGGGGGCCGGTCCACTGTCCCTCAGACCTTGTGGGGGGGCCGGACTATATTTTGAAAAAAATAAATGAATGAATTCCTATGCCCCACAAATAACCCAGAGATGCATTTTAAATAAAAGGACACATTCTACACATGTAAAAACAAGCTGATTCCCGGACCGTCCGCGAGCCGGATTGAGAAGGCAATTGGGCCAGATCCAGCCCCTGGGCCTTAGTTTGCCTACCCATGGTTTGGAGGAATCCATGAAGGCAAAGTTACCAGTGGCCGCTAGCCACAATGGCCATGTTCCACTTCCACTGCTAGAGGCAAGATGCAACTGAATGCCATTCGCTGGGAATCCCAAGTTGGGAGGGGCTTCTTGCACTCGGTTCCTGCCTGAAGGCTTCCTATAAGGGAATCTCGTTAGCCCCTGCAGGCCGCCTAGGCGGTCCTGGTGATCTGCTGCACCAGACCAAATAAGTGGCAGATTGTCAAGTTATCTAGCACGTTAACCAGATCTTAGGTTAATGCAAGCAAGCAGGCAAATGTGTTCTCAAGCAGTGTGAAAATAGCTTGAAAGGGGAGAAGCCTTTTTCAGCGCGGCAGGAAAAGCACAGAGAAACCAGCCCTACAGTTTAATTTCCACTCCAACTCCGCTTTGATGTCATATCTGCATTCAGAAGACAGACACACACACACACCCGTATTAATTTCTGCCCTTGTTGGCGTGCCACCTGCATCGGCAGTTGTCATTTGTCATCCCCCCCCCCACCGCTATGTAAATTTATTACTGACAGCTAATGACATGTACCAAACAGCAATTGGAATTATCACGGGGA
This sequence comes from Podarcis tiliguerta, assembly GCF_965153285.1. Taxonomy (NCBI): domain Eukaryota; kingdom Metazoa; phylum Chordata; class Lepidosauria; order Squamata; family Lacertidae; genus Podarcis; species Podarcis tiliguerta. The sequence goes on along the minus strand of NC_139534.1, from coordinate 127,437,299 downwards.
AATGACATTCAATGAAGCATCTTGCCTCATTTGGAAGCTACTTCGCTTGCGGTGCCTGAGTTTCTCCAAATGCAAATGCCATTTAAAGAGCTGTTTCTCAAACAATAAAAATAAAAAAAGCACCGTCCTCTTACCAGTGAGGTTTGCCTTTCTTCCAGATTCTCCCCGTCTCCTTTGCATGGAAGAACGGCAGCCAACATTATTGCTGGGATATTCCTAGAACTTGCCCAGCGTAAGGTTGTCACATAGAGGAGGGAGGAAGGTTGTTTTCTGCTGCTCCAGAGAAGCGGACACGGAGCAATGGATCCAAACTACAAGAAAGAAGATTCCACCTAAACATTAGGAAGAACTTCCTGACAGTAAGAGCTGTTTGACAGTGGAATTTGCTGCCAAGGAGTGTGGTGGAGTCTCCTTCTTTGGAGGTCTTTAAGCAGAGGCTTGACAACCACATGTCAGGAGTGCTCTGATGGTGTTTCCTGCTTGGCAGGGGGTTGGACTCGATGGCCCTTGTGGTCTCTTCCAACTCTATGATTCTATGATTCTATGAAGGTTAAAAGCTGCACTGAGATACGCAACGTGGTACCTGCCAGATGTTGTAGGGCTACAAATCCCATCATCCCTGACTACAAGCCAGGTTGGCTGCAGTTGCTGGGAGTTGTAGTCCATATAGAATTCACCTTGTTGACCACCCTTGATCTTCCCTACAAGCGACATTGAGAAAAACGGAGCTAATCTCTGTACGTCAAAGGGCCAGTCTAGGTAAGATGTTGGGCCCTTGTGACTGGATTAATCTATAGGCTAAGGAGTAAACCCTACACAAATCCAGTGTGATGGCCTGAGAATCTGATTCAGAGGCTGAACCGGAGGAATCCCAGCCTGCACAGGAGTCCCCGCCTCCAGGGCCGGCTGAACTGGGGCAGGGCCTTGATTCTGAAGCGCCTGCACCTGTGCCGGATCCTCAGGAGCAGGCACCAGGTGAATCCACTCTGGCTCCGGAGGTGGTTGAGGACTCAGTGCCTACAGGTGAGTCTCCCCCTGGGTCCAGTAACCCTTCAGCCTCTCCTGAACTGCAGAGGCTCAGGGCAGAGAGGCAGAGGGAACTGGTTTCTCCCAGGAGGAGTGCTCGCCTTAAGGCCAGGAGAGGCGGGTCTCCTGGGGGCCGGGACCGCCCCTGGCCTCAGAGAAGATAAAGGCCATTCAGCCCGGTCCCAGGTTGCGGGAGCAACGTCGTTGAAGAGCTGTTTTGGCCAGCGCCCAGTCCGGTTTCCCCAGAGTTCCTGTCCTTGCCCGGCTCCTTGCTGTGGACCCCGCTTCACCCGTGGAGGACTGGCTGCCGACCCTCAACTCAGGTCCTGGACCTCGCCCCACGGTAACCTCCCCCTGGACCAGCACATCCAGAGAGGAGGGAGGTCAAGAAGCAGAGATGGGTCAGGCTGCTGAAGAAGCCAGGGAGTCTTCCCCTCCTGCTGCAACTAGCTCCCTCCCCTCTGGATTCTCAGGACCAGAAGAGGTATGAAGAGGGGGGGAGAAGACAAGAATGTCAACAGAGTCTCAGACTGCTTGGGAAGGGCTCTGGAGAAGAAGAGAACTTCAGTCTCCACAATTGCCTCATAGGAGCAAGACCTACCGAGAAGAGTTGAGATGCTCATGAAGCCTGGCGCTCCTGAGCTGACCATGTTTCTACTAACAAAGAGTTCACCTACTCCCTGTTAGGATACTGTTCCGTTCCACCTTTAGAACAGGCATGTGGAGTTGTTGTATGTCACATGTCTGTTTACTTCCAGCACAGCCTGCTGGGAATTTCCGTTGTATATTGCTTTTGCTTTGTTTTGCTTGAACACGAAGGGAAGCAGACATGTTTTTCCTTTGTCCTGCTGCTGAATAAATGCTGTAAATATGCTTAGACATGTCTCTGTCCGCTACTTCTGCTGCAAAGAGTTCTTATCTCTGCTGGATTGCGTGCTCAGTCTCTAAAGGTTTCTGAGGCCTGAGTCGCAGTTTTGATGCTGTTCCGAAATCCGGAGTTTCGCCCGGCTGCCGGCTGGTGGCTGGAGCCAGCTGGGGGCCTGCCAATTGCACCCGTCTCCCGGCAGCATCCCAACACTCCCTGCGATTTATTCCTGACGCCCGTGCAGTTTGGTCTTTTTGCTGAACAGAATCCACGGGGGGGGATGGGCTGCTCAAGACATCACCCAAGAATTTAGGAGTAATTACACCCATATTTCTAAATTACACCAACACCTAACTTCTACTTAAAGAGCTCCAAAGGAGAGGCTACCATTTTCTGAAATAGCTTGTTCCACTGTTGAACAGCTCTTACCATCAGAAAGGTCTTCCGAATGCTTAGTCAGAATCTCCTTTCTTACAATTTCAATCCCTTGGTTTGAGTTTTACCCTCTGGAGCAGCAGAAAACAAGCTTGCTCCATCATCCATGTGACAACCCTTCAGATGTTTGAAGACAGCTATGCTATCGCCCCTCGGTTTTCTCTGATTGACAGTCAGGTTGTCCCACCCACCAGTCAAAATTGGCCCATGGGAGGTGGGGTCATGGTCAGGCAAAAATCCATGCTTAATCTTTGGATTAAGGATATTGATGTACAGCACTCTGACTGCGGCTTGTAAAACTTGCTCTCCAATTCATCCTGGGTTGTCTATTGACTTTTTAAAAGGCCATGCCAATTATTTGGATAACCTGTCTGTTCCAAAATATCCACTGATCTTTGTGGAGCAAGATTTAATTGCTTTCCTTCCACTGTGCTGGATGGCTGTTTCTCCACCTCCTGCATTTCCTATAAAGAATGGTTTTGTCTCTGCGGGGACAGAGGAAGAGAAGCTTTAATGCCTTCCCTTTCTATAGGAAACATTTCCAGAAAAGAGCCAAACAGATAATTCATTCCTGGCTTACTAAAACACCCAGGAAGGACTTTTGTATGGGATCCGGCTTTCTGGCTGATATGGTCAAAAGAATAACCGGATTACCATTTTATTTTCTTTTATCAACCAATTGCAAAGATTCACAAAGGTATTCTCTCAGTTTAAGTGCAGCTCTGCTTTTTTTAATTATTATTTTGTATCTCCCATATTAAGGTAAAGGTAAAGGTACCCCTGCCCGGACGGGCCAGTCGTGTCCGACTCTGGGGTTGCGCGCCCATCTCGCTTAAGAGGCCGGGGACCAGCGCTGTCTGAGGACACTTCCGGGTCACGTGGCCAGCCGTTTACCTTCCCGCTAGTGAGCGGTCCCTATTTATCTACTTGCACCCGAGGGTGCTTTCGAAAGGCTAGGTTGGCAGGCGCTGGGACCGAGCAACGGGAGCGCACCCCGCCGCGGGGATTCGAACTGCCGACCTGATGATCGGCAAGTCCTAGGCGCTGAGGTTTTACCCACAGCACCACCCACGTCCCTTATCTCCCATATTAGCTCGTTTCATATTAGCGATTGCAGAACTGCAGTGTTTTATCTCCTGTTTAACAGGTAGCTGTGACTGAGTACAGTCGTACCTTGGTTTTCGAACAGCTTAGTTCATGAACAACTTGGAACTCGAACATCGCAAACCTGGAAGTAGGTGTTCTGGTTTGCAAACTCTGCCTTGGAAGCTGAATGTCTGGTGCAACTTCCAATTCGCCGCAGGATGCTCCTGCAGCCAATCAGAAGCCGCACATTTGTTTCCGAATGTTTCTGAAGTCAAATGGACTTCCGGAACACATTCTGTTTAAAAACCAAAGTACGACTGTATAATAAAATTTGATTCTGCCAGATGTTAGATGTGAAGGTTAAATGCCGCATTTATTTCACTCCAGATGGTTGGGAACAGAGCGAGCTGCATTATACCAAATACAGTACACAAGCTCCGCCAGAAATAGTCAACGTGGTGCCCTTCCAGACATTGCAGGAGTACAGCTCTCATTGGCCCCAACCTGTTACATCTGTGGATTATTCTAACCAGACTTTATAGAGTTGGAAGGGATCTCGGAACTGTCCATGGATCCAAGACAGTTTTCGTTCAGCCTGCTGCTTTCCCCAGGATGTTTCCTGCTGAATCAGAATAAAATGCTTGTGGATTGACGCTTCTTCCGACTCAGCAGTAAACTGAAAAAAGTAAAAACCTCTAAGTTTAGAAATAATAGGACAAATGGAAGAGGGGATTAGCCTATGCTCTTGGGAGGTTTCTCCAAAAGGCCAGCTGGAATCACAACTTCTCTCTATCTCAGTACGTTTCTGAGCACAATTCAAAGTGTTGGTGCTGACCTTTAAAGCCCTAAACGGCCTCAGCCCAGTACACCTGAAGGAGCGTCTCCACCCCCATCGTTCAGCCCAGACACAGAGGTCCAGCGCTGAGGGCCTTCTGGAGGTTCCCTCACTGCGAGAAGCGAGGTTACAGGGAACTAGGCAGAGGGGCTTCTCAGCAGTGGCGCCCACCCTGTGGAACACCCTCCCATCAGATATCAAGGAAATAAACAACTATCTGACTTTTAGAAGACATCTGAAGGCATCTCAGTATTGTGTTGGAAAGCCAGGAGAACAACTGAGCTTGACCTGCACTGCCTCCCTGGCCACCTCTGCAAAGTTCTCGCCATTCCTCGTTGCCCTCCTCTAAGTCCACCCCAGCCGACCAACGCTTCACCCAGAAGTGGACACAGCTCTCCAGAGGCAGCAGGAGCTGCCACCAAATGCACTCTCATCCAGAAATAGACCCATGAATCTCCAAGGTCTCCTTGAAGGGTCTTTGCTAGCCTTGCTAGCTGACATCCTTTCCTTTCAGGATGCCAGAGTTTAAGCTCAAGACTTTCTGCCTCCCTTCAGCTACTTCTGCACTGCGCCCCCCCCCCCATCATCTAATCTCGGTAACGACTCTTAATTTGATACATCATGCTTTCCATAGATTGCACGCATTCCAATTACACATGAAAATTATACGCCAACATCAGTGGGCTATGTACCTACATATGTTTACACAGGGATCATCTGCGCAAAACCATATACAATTATTCGGCCTCACACACAACTGTGCAACATATAATTCTCCGCAATCAAAGGCAGAAAGGCAACGCACACAAGCCATGCTCACATTCGCTGGTGCGCGCATGTAATTGCAAACAGCAGTGATTGAAACGCAAGGGCAGATTTAGCCAGTGTGTAATGCAGAGAATACTAATGAGGGGCTGGTGGGCTTGTGGCGAAGGGATGCAGCACAAGTTCAGTCCAATGGCCTTCTTCAAATCCTGAGCAAAAGAGGGAGAGGAGAATGGGAAAAGGCATTTGCTGGGGGTAAAAAATGGATGTGACTGATCAGCGTCGACATCTCTTCCTGGGGGATGAGGCGGCTGCAGCCACTGCAAGATAAATGCCACTCAAGGCTGCACATCACCAGGTGAATCGAGGCTTCCAGGCCCCCATGCAAGAGGGAGGAAAACTGGGCATCAGCATGGTTTCGAGGCTCAGAGAACAATGGACACAGTATGGGGAGGAATAATATAATAATAATAATTTATTATTTATACCCCGCCCATCTGGCTGCGCCTCCCCAGCCACTCTGGGTGGCTCCCAATCAAATCTTAAAAACAGTACAGCGTTAAATATGAAAAACTTCCCTAAACAGGGATGCCTTCAGATGTCTTTTAAAGATAGGATAGCTGCTTATTTCCTTCACATGTGAAGGGAGGGTGTTCCACAGGGCGGGCGCCACTACCAGGAAGGCCCTCTGTCTGGCTCCCTGTAATCTCACTTGTCGCAATGAGGGAACCGCCAGAAGGCCCTTGGCACTGGACCTCAGTGTCCGGGCAGAACGATGGGGGGTGGAGGCGCTCTTTCAGGTACACAGGACTGAGGCCGTTTAGGGCTTTAAAGGTCAGCACCAACACTTTGAATTGTGCTCGGAAATGTACTGGGAGCCAATGCAGATCTCTCAGGACTGGTGTTATGTAGTCCCGGCGGCCACACCCAGTCACCACTCTAGCTTCCGCATTTTGGATTAATTGCAGTTTCCGGGTCACCTTCAAAGGTACCCCATGTAGAGTGCTTTGCAGTAGCTCAAGCAGGAGATAACCAGAGCATGCACCACTCTGGCAAGACAGTCCACGGGCAAGTAGGGTCTTAGCCTGCGTACCAGATGGAGCTGATAAACAGCTTCCCTGGACACAGAATTAACCTGCGCCTCCATGGACAGCTGTGAGTCCAAAATGACTCCCAGGCTGCGCACCTGGTTCTTCAGGGGCACAGTTACCCCATTCAGGACCAGGAAGTCCTCCACATCTGCCTGCCTCCTGTCCCCAAAAAAACAGTACTTTTGTCTTGTCAGGATTCAACCTCAATCTGTTAGCTGCCATCCATCCTCCAACTGCCTCCAGACACTCACACACCTAGCTCTGGCACACCTAGCTCTGGTAACTGACAATATTTCCCAACCTACAAGGCTCAGAGACACCCCAGCGATCTGGATGTTTGCATGGTCTGGCTTGCGAGAGTTGGAAGCACATCTGACTTGTGAGACGAGAGAGAGGATGGACTAGACAGACTTGTCATCTCATCCAGGGAAGGCAGCTAACATGTTCTCTTTATTTTGTTTGAAATAATTTTTATTAAAAAAATTATTGGATTACATAAGAACGTGCAATGTCTCTCTCGCACACACACCACCCCGCAATGTACAGTCTTTTCTATAGATTAATCACGTTCAATGTATGTTGTATCCAGTATAAAGTTGGAGGGGAAGAGAGGTATTGTGCAGGAGTAGGGACGGGCTGATCAGTTCATTCCACGTCACGTGTGAACCTTGGGTTTGTTAGCCCCTTTTTGTCCTGTTTCCTCATTAATCTGTTTTATTAAATCTGCACAAACATTGAGGATTCACATTTAAATACTTATGAATAAATATTTCATCACAAAATGTTATCCCGATGCAAACACTTCCAAACATTTTTGGTCTTTTTTTTGGGGGGGAGCTGTAAACGGCTGCAAAATTTTGAGAAGTGCAAAATCCAAAGGACCGTTGCCCAGGAGATAACAGCCCAGGAGTTTGTGATCAGGCCATCCAAATTCACTGAAAAAGAATTCCTCCAGCTTCTCTTTCCAGGGAGTTAAGAAAGATGTCTGCATTGGAAAGCAAATATTTCCACCCCACCCTGGTTGTTAAAAACAGAAAGTCTGTGTTCAAGGCAAGGATGTGGTTGAGCCACTACTGAGAGCACGGAAAGCTGAGCGAAAGTGGTTTAGCTGTGCTCCTGGCATCTGGCAGCACACTTCATGAAAAAGACTCTTCTTCACACATCTCTGTGAGGCGCATTGAAGCTGTCTGCTCTTTCCCCTGAGATACAGCAGGGATGTGACAGCAGGCAGAGCCTTTTTCATAAAAACAAAAAAATGGGGAAAGTGATGGTCCACCAAGTGCGCTTAAACCAGGGCGCAGCAAGCCCACAC